>NC_056726.1:414526786-414529286 GCF_019279795.1 Protopterus annectens | reverse complement strand
ACAGCAAAATAATGGGTATAGTTCCCCATACTAAAGGGGTGGCGTAAGCCACAAAACGATGGGCTAGGCTTGTAAATGCCCTCGGGCAGATAGCCTAGTATGAACCTATGAACCTATGAACCTATAATGCATCCGAGATTATCCAAGGCAACTAACTCTGGGCAAGACCGCAATCCAAATTGTAGCTTGCTACAGATCCCCCACCATGCCCCAGGATTCCCACTCTCATTTCTTGACACACTGGAAAATATTTGGGTACAACCTAACACCCTAATAATGGGCAATTTCAACTACCCCACCATTAACTGGGAAAACTACTCATGTACCAACTCTTGTGCTCAAAGTTTTCTGGAATTCATAAATTCCAGTGCCTTGGATCAACTTATCTACACCCCCACCAGGAGCAGCAATATCCTAGACCTAGTTATTACCAACATGGGCAACCGGTGCTCCACAGAGGTCAATTCCTCGGTGGTCAGATCTGACCACAAGCTAATCACCCTAGACATCCACATCCCTCCCCAACCCCCCTTTAGGGAAACCACAGCAAAAAATTTATCCAAAGCCAACTTCACGCTTCTTAAGACAGAAGTGGCAAACTTCAAGACACCCATGCTGATGGACAATAGAGGTATGACTGCTGAATCCTACACAAATGCACTTTATAAGCACTTACACGAGAGCATGGATCCTGCAATCCCTAACAGAACCAAGATACTAACCTCCAAAAAAAGGAAGCCAATCTGGTGGCCCCCCTGCCATAAACAAACTCTACAACAGAAGAAAGAAACTGTTGCAAAAAAGAGTAAAATCCCATAATTGGAAAAACTCCCTGGTCAGCCTCAATATGAGATCCCTCATAAAATCCTCCAAAGCTAGTTACAAAAACAAAATCGCCACTGACTCTAAAGACAACCACAAAGCATTCTATAGCTATGTTAAGAATCTCAATGACAACACTCAAATCTGCTCTGAGTTACAACACAACGGCACTAAATATACAGAACCAACTGATATTGCCAACATCCTGGGAGATAGGTTCAGTGCTAACTTTACCCCGCTGTCATCCCCTAAAGGGCCTATCTCTATACCAGAAGAATGCAAAGTTCCTGTAATCACGGCTGCACAGGTAAAAAACACACTATCCAAAGCCAAGAACACAGCATCCATGGGACCTGACAACATCCCAGGCTGTGTTCTATATGAACTACAGAATGAACTGGCACCCCACCTAAGTACCATGTTCAATCATAGCCTCACCTCAGGCTATGTGCCCACTGAATGGCACACAGCAGCGGTTATCCCACTCCACAAAGGGGGAGCCACCATGGACCCCGGAAACCACCGCCCCATTAGCCTAATGAGCCTGGTCTGCAAGGCTATGGAACATATCATCATGGAACCTATAAACAATGACATTGGTAATCTCCAAACTCAGAAAACCACCCAGTTCAGGTTTGTAAAAGGCAGATCATATCTCCTAAACCTGATAGACTTCTTTGAAGCAGTCACCAAAGCTGTAGATGAGGGTAAGGTGGTTCACACAGCCTATCTAGATCTCGCCAAGGCTTTGGACACCATCCCCCACTCTGGAATTATAGATAAACTCACTAAACTAGGTATAAATCCCTTTGTCACAAGATGGGTTGCCAAATGGCTCATTGACAGAACCCACACTGTGAAAGTAGCAGACTCAAAATCCAACTTCAGACCAGTGACAAGTGGAGTACCACAGGGTTCAGTCCTGGGTCCTCTCCTGTTTGGTATCTACTTCTCTGAAGTACAGGCTAATACAGAAGGTCTTTGGCTAATGAAGTTCACAGATGACTGCAAACTAGGAGCTATAATCATAACTCCAAAAGATGTGGACATCCTACAAAAGGACCTCGATGAGACAGATGCCTGGTGTCAAAGCCATGGCCTCAAGCTCAATGCCAAAAAGTGCATTGTCACCCCTTTTGGTAAAAATTCTGTGCCCATGAACTAACACATAGGTGGTAGTCTACTTAACAGCAAAAGTGTGATAAGAGACCTTGGGACATAGGTAGACAGTAGTCTCTCCTTTGATAATCACATCGCCACAGTAGTCAGGAAATCCTTCTACGTGGCACACCTCATCACAAAAGATTTCTCAAACAGGAAACAAATGGTCATTGTTCCCCTCTACTTGTCACTCATTAGACCATTTATAGAGTACAATGCCCCTTTTAGTATGTACCTCACAAGACATCTACAGCAACTGGAAATGCAGCAGAAATACCTCATAAAGAGGATTACCAGCCTCAAACAGATGCCCTACACTGACTGTCTCAAAAAAACGCAGCTTTACTCCATCACATATTGCCTACTCAGAGGCAATCTCTGCCTAACACACAAAGCTATGTCAAACCCAGAGCTTTTAGACATGCTCAACTTAAAGAAATCCCAATCCCTATGAGCTACACGCTCTAGGGACCTAAACCTTGTCACCACAATAAACAGAACATACTGGAGGGATAGA
>NC_056726.1:414496786-414524286 GCF_019279795.1 Protopterus annectens | reverse complement strand
GTCATTATGTATTGAAATTAAGCAACCCTTCTGTTGCTGTAATAAATCATCTTTTCCTGTATGCAGCTGAAGACCACATTAAATTGTGCTTTGTGCATAAACTGTATGCACAGGCCTCAGGAAACTTCCAACTCCATCTCACTTCTGGTATGTCTCTCTTCTTCATCCTCACCTGCATCTTCTTTACTAGTACTCTATTTCCATGAGTGTGTGCATTGTGTTCTCCACACATGTCCTTTTCCAATCTTTAGCTACTGTTAGCCATGGTAAAGTTGTCATGATTGTCCTTCATCTTATTTAATTAATTTGGTATTAGATGCATTACAGATTATGTCAGATTCTGCAGATTCTGATGGATGTGTTTATATATGTCCGTCTGTGTATTATGAGGATATCCATAATTGTTTGCAGATATTTGTCACCTTTTGGACATAAGGACTGATGCACATTTGTCTTCCTTTAGTACATTCCGGCTATTACTGAAAGTTCCATTTAGCTTGTTTACCTTGTGTAGATGTGCATTGGGGATGCACATGTATATCTTACTTTATGAATGAGCTTTGACATGGCTGATTGTATTTGCACTGATATCGCTGATTATGTCTTCTTTGTACTGAGCTATTTGCCATAGACCACGGGATGTTTGCATATTACTTGGCTAGCCACAGTTCTTCTGTGGAACTCAGCATACTCCACTAAACTCCACAAACTTTATGGAATATGACCCAATAACAACCTGTCCACTTTCAAAGACCAACCAAAAGACCATCTCACTGAATGGCCGACTCTTGGCCATGCTCTTTCTCCTTACTGGGCTAAATCTAACGCAGGCTCCCCTCTCCTTAGCACTACTTCCCCCACATTCTTCTCATTCCCAAAGCAGTTGGGCATTAATAATAAACAACGAAGACTCGTTTGTAAATAAAATGTATATAGTCTTAGTCTCTTGGAACTACTGCTATTTCTCTACTCTTAGACTAACACTTTTTGTCACAACTGCTCACAACTAACATTGCTATGTCTCTAACATACTACTCACTATTCTATAACTTAAAGGTTACATTACTCTAATGAATCCTGCATATTGTGTCTAACTCCCTTAAATGTTTCATTAGCCTAAATCAAGCTGAATATCTTTCCCTAATGCAACTGAATATCTTAGCTAATTCCCATTTTAATAGAAGGTATCTGTATGTTTACTCATACATATCCATGCTTTCAGTGGTTCGACTACAAATGCGTGCATATAATATATTCCATTTCACCATGGTATTGTGATTGTTCCACTGCACATGGATACTGTTATTCAATATGTTTTAATGTAACGTGAACTAATTCAATATGCTGCACTGTATTATTTTTAGTGAATTTAAATACATGCAGGTAGGTGTGAGTGTGCGTGTGGGTGTGCCTACCTTAAAGATTGGGCACTGGCTGCCAACGCAACATGGTAAAACTTCACTGCCAATCATTAGCAGACCAGAGTTCCGATGTGGTGACCCCTAACCGAGAAAAGCCGAAAGACAGAAGACTGCCTGTCGAATATGATATTAATATATAATTAACCTGAGTTAATTTACATTGTAATTTGTATTATATTGTAGCAGTGAAGCTTTTCTGTCCAGGCCTCAGCTGAAAAGGGGTTCTACAGCCAGCTGGATCCCTGCCAAGAAATAAATACATAGTCTGATAGCTTAGCGGTAAAGTGTTGGACTGAGGAACCAAAGGTTGCAGGTTTAAATCTTCCTTAAAAGGGGCTACTGTAGGCAGAATGTATATTCTTCATTTGATAAGGTAAAAGGGAACCCCCAGAAGAGATCTGGTAGGGAAAGAATTTGGGAGTTTAATAACTTTATTGATAATACAACAACTGGACGGTCGCGGTGGTACAGCGGTTAGCATTATTGCTTCACAGCAAGAGGTTCTCCGGTTTGATCCTCAGCTAGGGTGCCTTCTTTGCAGAGTCTGCATATCCTCCTTGTGGTCGTGTGGGTTTCCTCCAGGTGCTCCAGTTTCCTCCCACATCCCAAAGACATGGTGTAGGTGAATTGGACACTCCAAATTGGCCCTAGGTGTGAGTGTGTGCATGTGCGTGCCTTCTGTGGAAGGTTGGGTGCCGGGCTGGCAACTCAACACCGTAAAACTCCACTGCTAATCATGAGCAGTCAGGTGATCCACTGTGGTGACCCCTAACCGTGAAAAGCCAGAAGAAGAAGATTGATAATACAACAACTAACCTTAGAAAGATATATGTAGTTACCACATATGATGTCTTATCAAATGAGGTAAAGGAAATAATCAAACATTACTGGAATTTTTTGTTGAAATTTAAAGAACTTTCAGATGTACTATGTAAAGTTCCTGTATTTTCATTTCCAAAGGGCAGGAGCATCAAGGATATTTTAGTACATACTAGCTTTTCTTCTCCTGATTGTAGAATAAGTCAGACACTGAGTGCAGTTGACACATTTCCCTGTGGTAGATGTATTACATGTAAATATGTATGTAGAATGTTTGAATATATTAATGGAATTCATTTTAAGGTAAAGTCTATATGTTCTTGTAATACATAAGGGGTTGTCTATGCATTAAAGTGCCCTTGTGGCATGTTTTATGTGGGTGAGAGCAAGAGGGCTTTCAAGCTTAAGAGTCCAAGAACATATTGGGGAAATCAAAAAATGGTAAGCCTGAAAGCCCTCTTGCTATACATTTCAAAGATTGCCACAATAAAAATCCAGATGGTTTACAATGCACTATTTTGGAACATATTCCTGATAAAGGATTTAATTTTGGTGTTGAGAAAAAACTTTTGTATAAAGAAACCATTTTTATATTGAAGTATGGCAGTTTAAGTCCAGCTGGTATTAATCTGGAATGTAATTGGAAAGTTTTTTTAACCTAATTAAGGATTAGTTATGTAATGAATGGTGAACTGATTTTATTATTTAAACTAGATTGTCTAAAACTGTATTATTCTCTTTTGAATGCTTCTTGGCGAGGTGGTAGAGGTTTTAATAAATTTTGGTGCTTAGATCCTGTTTCAACTTTGTTTTTTTTTTTCAAATCTTCCTTGAGAATATCTGCTTAATAAATGCTGATTAGGATTGTTTGTTCTCTGCTGTATTGTCTGGATTCTCTAGAAATGTTGTTTATGTCAACAAAGAAGAACATATACAAACTGTAATTTTATTGTTCCACTACAGAATTGTTGTATGCAAAGCCCTGCATTGAGGATAGAATAAATTGTCAGTTTTACAGTAACCCTATAATTTTAATTTTCTGGGAGTTTCCTGTTTAAGAATTATACTACTCCTTTGGAAATTGAAATGCAGCAGAAGTAGAAGTGGAATGCAGCAGCTGTGGTAAAATATGAACAACTACATGTGAACCAAGTATTATTGTTATGCAGAGATTCGTATCTCTATAGTGTGTATTTATTTTTATAGAGTGCTGTGAACAGTGGATAGAAGCATGTAGCAGATAAGGTTTAGCATCCTAAAGAGAAACCAGATCAGTGCATGACTGAACTAAAATATCACAAATGTGAGCATGGTGAATGAAAAGGTGTACATCCTTAATGTGGCTTAAAGTGCTTGAAAAGATCAAGCAAAGAAGCAGTGAACAGAATTGTTCAGCCAGATAACCTGGGTTTGACTTAAATAACCTCTATATGTATAATGTGCCACTGTGCTAACATCAATCCCACTTAAATACTGTGACATACACTGTAGTTGATAGAATGTGATGGTTTATCTCACATAAAAATAACTTTCCTAAGTAGTTTTGAGACCATGTGCTACTCATGAATTCACTCATTAATTCACATATTAATTCACTCACTTTTTAAAACCCAATGTGTCTTGGTCAGGGTTTTAGGGATGCTGGAACTTGTGTTAGCATTCTAGTCGTATTCTGTGTTTAATATTTTGTCTGTTCTTCAATTTCCGTTTAAATGATGGCATCTCACAATGCCACTAGAGTGGGCGTGGTTACATAATTGTATATGTACATTTTATGTTAATAAGTGTACAGATTTTTCACCAGCTGTACTTACTTTTCATGGGTCTTTGTCCAGAATTTTGTTTATTCCAGGCTGAGCAGTATGACTGTCAATATGACCAAAATGTTCGGGGAATATTCAACGCAGTACTCCACCACACAAAACAAACTAATACTAAAAAGGTTTTAATAAGTTTTAGCATTTAATCTTATTAAAGATAAGATTATAAGCTGTATGACCCTAGCTATCTTTCTCGATATTTTATAACCTGGTACCCTATGGTGAAGGACAAAAGGAGAGGAGGTCAAAAAGGACCTATAAGAAACTATTAAAAGATAAAATCCAATAACAGCTATTTTTACTTTTTTCTCCATAGGTTCTCTGGAACCATGATTCAGAGGAGTTGTAAGAAAGAGATATCTGGAGAAACAATCGGGTCAAGACCGACAAAAGAAAAAAAAAGAAAAACAAAGTTATTTTATTGTGCCCTACACACTTCCTAGCCCAATATAAAAAAAACATATATATATATATATATATATATATATATATATATATATATAGAGAGAGAGAGAGAGAGAGAGAGAAAAAGCGAGAGAGATATAGATGGACACACACACACACACACACACACACACACACACACACACACACACACATATATATATCATATATATATATAGATAGATATATATATATATATATATATATATATCTGTGTTAACATGGCTGGGTGCAGCATCACGAATTTATGAACACCAATAAACGTCCACAAACAGAAAACAGAAGAAACAAAAAAAACTCAGCTCCGGAATAGGACCTGGAACACCACGTTTGTAAGTGTTGCTTAGTTGCTCTGTTCAACAATGAAGAGTATTCCAGTACGCTAAACAAGTACACATTTTGCCAAACGAGCAAAAAAGTAAATTAGTAGTGGAATCCAGAGCAAGTTGAATGCACAATAATGTTTTTAATAAAACTTCCAAAAAGAAAACCCATGTAAGTGTTAAGCGCTTTTCGTTCAGGTTATACCCGAACTTCTTCAGACATCTTACTCTAATTGCTGTTACACTTAAATAGTCCCTTCCTTCATTTCTGTCCTATCAGGAAGAAGTAATAATCGACTTTTTACCAACAAGACTTCAAAAATGTTGTTGTTTTCTATGTATATAAAAGAGTTTATGTAAACAACCAGTGTAAAAGTTAATACACATTGAATTAATTTAAATGTCCTTTTCTTTTTTTTATAATTACACAGTCCATTGGTTAAACCTTTGTTAAACAATAACCATGTCAGTTATCGAACTTCTCTTAGCATTAATATTCTTATACAATTTGTTAATACATATAAGTGTGTAATAAACACCCTATTCTTTCCTTTGCATTTCAATAGTAGTAGTGCGCTAAAGTATAAAAAGTACAAGCAAGTCTTTACTTAAAGATGTTAGTATTGGAAAATGTAGTGTTGTTGTTGTATCTACTCTCTAAAGTGTCAACAGCTCCCCCTAGTGTTTTAATATGATGTTCACCTTAAGGGTTTTTAACCTATTAATTGATAAAAACATTCCTGTTTTGTACTCACCTAGATGGGGAATATATTATCTTATACGAAAAGTATATATTTGTAAAATATTTTAAGTATATTAAGTATATATGTATTCAAAAGTTTAAAAAAAAAAAAAAAAAATATATATATATATATATATATATGTATATATGTATTTAAATACCTACGTGTTGGTACAAAAAATATATATATTATTTAGAGTGTACATAAAATTACAGGTATGTATATAATTAAAGTATTGTTTATAAAAACATGTTTATAAAACTGTATCTTGTATTTAATTCCGTTCTTTTAAAATAAAACCGGTGTTACTCTAGGTCTCCGTTTAAAATATTACTGTACTACCTATATAAACTTTTTAATTTTAAAATGCATGCAATACTGTAAGCTTCGTTTAACCCTGGTTCTGTATGTGCATTTAATCTTAGTTGCCAGTTCAGTTCGTTCCTTTCTAATAATAGTTTCACTAAACTGTCATTGGCCCCCCATTTGTTTTCCATATTCTGCCTAGTCTGTGATATAACCCTAAATTTAAAGTAGTGGCCTTCTTTTTGTTCACAATGGTTTGCTAATGCATTGTTGGTGTTCTTCTTACTGATGGCATATACATGTTCATAGATCCGGTCCTTAAGTCTACGGTCTGTCTTACCCACGTAAAATGCCTGGCAAACTTGACATTCAGCAAGGTAAACCACACTTCTTGTGTTACAGTTATAAGTGTATTGGGTAAAAAATAATTGGATATTATAAATAATTAAATATAAATAAATAATAATAAATAATTGGATAAAAAAAAGTCTCACCTCTAATCTTAAATTTATTGCTACATGTAATATGTTTACATTGGTTGCAGTGACCGCACTTACGGGTGCCCCCTTCTCCTTCCTTCCTCATTCTGTCCTGACTTTTTTCAAGGATTTGTTTTAAGTTTGTCCTCTTCTGAAACTAATGCACGGGTACTCCCCTATATGGTCAAATATTTCCTTGTTTAGGGACAAGTAAAACCAACATTTTCTAACCACTTTTTGTATGTCCTTAGCTACAGGGGTGTATGTTAAAGTAAAGGACATTAGGTACTTGTTCTTAGTGTTGTTTTCTTGTAGGGTTAATTCTGCCCTTGTATTGTCTTCACCCTCCTGTTTCCTTATTATGTTAACCCTAATGCCCGATCCAGTGTTTTTTCCTTTTTCCTCATTTAACAAATGGAGGTCCAAAATTGGTTTGTATATACCTTCTGCCCTTTTCCTAATGACCTCCCCAAAAATACCTTCCAAAAATCTAACAGGGTAACCTCTATGTAAAAACATATCAAACAAAAGTTTGGTTTCTTTCTCAAACTCCTCCTCGGTGGTCACCATCCTAGCTGCTCTCACTAGTTGGCCCTTAACCACCGATTTTTTCTGATGTATTGGATGTTCGCTAGTGAAATGTAAAAAGGAGTTTGAAAATGTGCTTTTTCTATATATATATATATATATATATATATATATATATATATATATATATATATATATATATAGATATATATATATGTGTGTGTGTGTGTTAACATGGCTGGGTGCAGCATCACGAATTTATCATTAATGTGTGTAGATAAGGCTCATTAAACTTATATTTCTTAAAACCATAGATGGTTTTGAGGAAGAATGTATGAACAAGAGAAGAACTACATACAATTTTATGGCTTTTTCTTAGTGGGGTTACATCAGTGTGGGTATGGCAGTGATACACAGCTCCTTGGGAGATGCAGGACTGGTGGAGATCTTGACACAAAAAGAAGTGCCATGTGCAGTGGAATGTTGGTCTGTTGGGCAATCCAGAGCTACTCACATCCATACCAGTTTATTGCAGTGCATGTGTGATCAAACAATTATGTTAGTGCAAGCACTGAATACTGTACTTGTCCTGTACTTACAAAGCATTGTATTCATAGCTTCATAGGTTCATAGGTATGTACTAGGCTAATGGCCCTGGGGCCTTTACAAACCTTGCCCATAGAAGTGCCCTGGCATTGTGTCACCCGTTGTTAATTCCCAGTGCCTCTATCAAGTAGAGTCACTGGAGTAATCCCCAGGGTGAACTTTCTATTTCCCAACCACACATCATGATTTTGCTTGAAGAAGGCTAGTGAGATGCTCTGATTCACATTTATGGGAAGTCTATTCCAGAACATGGCTTGTCTCTGGGTTATGAACCTGTCCCTCCAGCATTTTCTGTTGATTGTGGTAATGAGGTTGAGGTCTCTGGAGCGTGTGGAGGGATTGGGATTTCTTTAGCTGTATCATTTGTAACAGAGCTGGGTCAGACATGGCTTTGTAAGTCAAGCAGAGATCGCCTCTTAGTAGATGATATGAGACATAGAAAAGCAGGAGTTTTTTGAGTCTGTCCATATAGGACATGTGTTTAAGGCCTAGGATCCTCTTTGTGATGTACTTTTGTGGCCTCTCCAGCTGTTACAGGTGTCTAGTGAGGTACATGCCAAATGGGGCATTATACTCTATGATTAGTATAATGAGGGAAGAGTAGAGAGAAATGATGACCTCTTTCTTCCTGGATGCAAAACCCTTGGTAATGAAATGTGCCACATAGAAGGACTTTCTGACCACAGTGTTAATGTGGTGGTCTAAGGAGAGGTTGCTGTCAGTCTGTGTCCCCAGATCTCTTATAACGCCTTGGGTGTTCAGTAGGATCCCATCGATGTGGTAATTAGTGGGAATTGAGTTTTTCCCAAAGGAGATGGTGATGCATTTTTTGGCATTAAGCTTAAGGCCATGGTTTTGACACCATTCATTGGTCTCAGTGAGCCTTTCTGTAGGATGTCTGCATCACTTGGGGAGTTAATAATGACTCCCAGATTGCAGTCATATGTGAATTTGGTCACTCAGAGTCCCTCAGTGTTGGCCTGTACTTCTGAGACATAGATGCCAAACACGAGAGGACCCAGGACCGATTCCTGTGGGACTCCACTCGTGACTGGTCGGCAGTCTGGCTTGGAGTCTGCTACTTTCACACTGTGGGTTCTATCTGTGAGCAAATTTGCAGCCCACCTAATGATATAGGGGTTGATGCCTAGTTTGCTGAGTTTATCTATAATTCCTGAGTGAGGAATGGTATCAAAGGCCTTGGCCAGATCGAGGTAGACTGTATGAACTGCCTTACCTTCCTCCACCGCTCTGGTGACTGACTCAAAGAAGTAAACCAGTTTGGCATGATCTAACTTTCACAGAATCAAGCTGCATGGGATCTAGAGCTTGAACATTTCTTACATCTTTGTTAATTAGGTCCATGATGATGCGCTCCATAGCCTTACATATCAGACTCATCAGGCTAATGCAGAAATAATTTCCAGGGTCTGTAGTCACTCCCCCTTTATTGGAGAGGGTTGACTGTAGCAGTGTGAGGTGAGGCTGTGAGTGAACAGAGCACACATATGTGGTGCCAATTCACTTTGTAATTCATGTAGAACACAGCCAGTGATATTGTCAGGTCTCATGGAAGCTGCATTCTTGGCCTTAGACAATGCAGCTTTAACCTGTGCTGCAGTAATGCTAGGTGCCTGGCATTCTTCTGGTATTGAGATTGGTCCTTTAGGGGGGGGAGAGAGGGTTAAAACTGGCACTGAATCTGTCGGCCAATATGTTGGCAATATCTGTTGGCTCAGTATAGGAGGCACCATTGTGCAGTAATTCAGAGCAAATCTAGGTGTTGCCATGGAGATTTTTGATATAACTATAGGAGGCTTTGTAGTTGTTTTTAGTGTCTGCTGCAATTCTACCTTCATAGCTGGCTTTGGAGGTTTTGATGAGGGATCTCAACTTTTTGTTGAGGCTAATAAGGGAAATTTATTCAGTCTTGGGACTTCACATTTTTCTGCAACAGTTTCATCCTTCTGTTGTAGAGTTTATTAATGGCAGGGGACCACCAGACTGGCTTCCTTTTTGGAGGATAGTATCTTGGTTCTGTTGGGTATGGCTAGTTCCATGCATTTTTGTATGTGTTTGTACAGTGCATTGGTGTATGATTCGGCAGTCATGCATCTATTTTCCATTGGCATGGGTGCCGTGAATTTAGACACCTCTGTTTTTAGGAGTCCGTAGTCAGCTTTGGAGAAGTTTTTCATGGTGGATACCTTTGCGGGTGTATGTGTGTGTGTGTGTGTGTGTGTGTGTGTGTGTGTGTGTGTGTGTGTGTGTGGGTGAGATGTGGATTTCTATGGTGATTAGTTTGTGGTTGGATCTAACCAGGGAAGAATTGACTATTGGTGTAGAGCAATGGTTGCCCGTGTTAGTAATAACCAGGTCAAGGATGTTGCTTCCACTAGTGGGGGTAAGAATGAGCTGGTCAAGGGTATTGGAATTAATGAATTCCAGGAAGTATTGGGTGAGTGCATTGGTGCATGAGTAGTTTTCCCAGCTGATTGAAGGGAAGTTGAAGTGACATAGTATGAGAGTGTTGGGCTGGATATTAATAGTTTCCATGGTGCTTATGAATGTGGAGTGAGAGTCTAGGGACATGGTTGGGGACCTATAGCAAGCTATGACCTGAATCGCCATCTTACCCAGTGTTAGTTGTACCTGGAGTATCTCAGATGCGTTATGCTGGGCTACAAGTCTGAAGGAGTGCATATCCTTTATGAATATGGAGAGACCACAGCCTTTGGAACTTCGGTCCATGTTCTGGGGCCAAAAGGTGTGGAATGAGTTATAGCTTTATAGCGCATGGGTGCTTTCTGCTGCTTTAAACCAGGTCTCTGTTACAGCACAAATGTCGATGTTCTCCATTTTGAGGAGTGCTTTGGGCGAGTGCATCTTGAGATTTAGACTTCTAGCATTGAGCAGCATGACCCTCAGATTGCATTTATTTATAGCTGTTACAGTGGTAATTTGGTCTTTGGAACACCACCTAAAAAAGGCACTATAGGGGTGGCAAGAGCCTTAGCCAGTACCCAGAAACCCAAGAGTGACAGATGCAGGCCATCATTGGCAAAGCATTGAGGTCTATCAATCATGTCATCCCAAGCAGACAGATACTGGATCCCCTTAGAATGACACCAGAAATGTAGCCAATTGTTGAAGGCAATAATTGTCTGCTTGTATTTTGGTATCATTCTGGGTGATGGTAGAATGCTGCTCAGGGCTAGGGTCATACCTGTCTGAGCCACATAATCTGACAGCTCCACCATGTCTATTTCAGGTAGTACATGGCGATGCATCTCAGCTCATTAACACCCACATGGACAATGACAGAGTCATATTTGTACCTGTTGTGGAGTGACCTGAATGTGTGTGTTATGTGTCGGATTCTGGCACCTGATAGACAGCTGACTGATACCTTCTCCTTATTCAACCTAGTGAATAGGACATCAGTGTGCCTCACTATTGAGTCACCTATGACTATTGTATTTAGCAAGCTGTTTTGCATTAGGGACTTAGGTTGAGAGGCACACTATGTAGGTGAGCTATGTGTCTTGTGGTTTGTACTGTGTTGTGGTGGTCGAGTGCATTTCTGCCTTGAAGGTCTCAGCTGTTTGGGTAGATTTCTCTCCAATGCTCCACGAAGGTGGATTTCTCTCCAATGCTCCACGAAGGTGGGTATGTGGTTTGTGTTTTTATGTGAAGGCTGTGATGGTGGGTGTTCTGGAGGGCTATGTGTTCCATGTGGTGTGTTGCAGGTTTTGACCTTCTCCTCTTTACCAGTTATTCCAGTCTTGGCTGGAGAGTGCATGGCTTCCAATTTGGAGATATAAGCGCATCTTTCATAAGTCTGAGTGTTGGGAGGAAAGAGGAGAGGGTTGTCTGTGTACATGAGGCAATTGCTACACTGCCTCAGAATGCCCAAGTTCACCAGATTAATAGGAGAAGGACAAAGAGCAAATCACACCACTAAAGGCCATTCAAACAAATATAAAATATATAAGAAAAAAGAATGAACGTGCCACCTCTTGCTCTCAAATATTTAAATAACTGAAACACTCTTAGTACAAACTGCAGTTTAGGTGGAAGCTTGGTAGCTCTTACAAGAACTGTTGAGCTGTTACAATCAGCAGTTTAAACTGAAGCTTGCTAAAACTTTTAGTTGTTAGCAGCTGAAATATTTTATTTTTTTTTGAAACCACACAAAAGACCAGTGAAAACAGCTCTACTTTCCAAAATAAGAATTTAATAAAAACCTTTTAGTTGTCTCTCCTCTCCTAGCGCCTCGGCTGCAAGCCTTTACAGAGTAAAAAAGTGAAGCTCACTCACACAGTCCTTTTATACAGCTGCCATATCAATTAACAATTCATTACATAATAAAATCAGTTCCTAATTGTTAAGCTAACAATTAACCCATGAAATTCTGCCAATTGCACTCTTTATTCATTCCTAAAGGCTGCAAAGTTTCATATTTCATTATTAAAATTGCTTCCTTTCTTCTTAAAATCTTTTTCAATACATTTTCATCTCCATGTCTGTTGTATACTTGTTCCAAAATTGTGACTTTCATATTGTCTATTATACCCCATGTTCTAAATGAAAATGTTCTGCCACTGGGCTGCTCATCTTCCTATTTTTAACATCCCTAACATGTTCTTTTATTCTCTCAGCCAGACTTCTTTTAGTTTCCCCAATATAGCCTTTGCCACAAAAGCATTTTATAAGATATATAATCTCCCTGCTAGTGCAGTTAAATGTTCCTATAGTTTTAAAACTTTTCCCCTTAATATCTTCAGCTTCTCTGATTATGTAAGGGCATATTACACACTTTCCACAAGGGAAAGTTCCCTTCCTTGTTATTGCACATGCTAGCTTCTGTGTTGGTCTCTCAAACCTGCCTCTTACTAAAAAATCCTTCAAACTTCTCCCTCTCTGGAAAGAAATAGTAAGCTCAACATTCACCAAAGAAGGTACCTCCTTCTTGTCTTGTTCCAACTATTTTTATCATTTCATTAAATACTTTAGAAAAAATAGTATATTTTGTGACAAAACACATTTTGAACATTCTCCCTTGTAATTTGTAACTACATGCTGACTATTTTTGTCCTTGTTCCCATAATCTTGTTTTGCTACTTTTTCCAAATACTTTATTATAACTTAGTTTCACTTGATTTGGGTCATACCCTCTCTCCATGAATTTATTGCAAACCTTGTCACACTCTACTTCTGCTTCACTAACATTGGTACATAGCCTTTTGACTCTTAACATTTCCCCATATGGGATAGATTTCAATGTATGTTCTGGGTGGCAGCTGGTAGCATGTACCATCCTACTCATTTGTTCGAACTTCCTATATATTTTATCTTGTATTTTTTGCCTACTTGCCCCTTCAAATTTATGTCCAAATAATTGATTTCTTCTCCCATATGGATATCATCAAATTTGATTTTATATTCATTGTTGTTCAGATATTGTATAAATACCTTAGCTTCCTCTCTATCACCCTTACAAATAAAAATCAAATCGTCGATAAAACGAAAATATTGTATTACATGACCCCTGAAAAACTATTTCTATAGACATGTTCCAACTCAAACAGTCCCATGAACAAATTGGCATACGCTGGGGCGAAGGCTGCCCCCATTCCAGTTCCCATTTTTTGTTTATATAATGTCCCATCAAATTCAAAAATGTTGTTAACTAAACAAAAATGTAATAACTCCATTATATACTGAGTCCTTGGTGACTCTTTCAAAAAATATTGCACAGCCCTCAAACCCAGTTCATGGGTAATTCTGTTATAAAGACTAACTACATCCACTGTGATGAAAAACATGTCTTTTGTCCAAACTGTCTGTTTTATTTTATCCAGTAAATCATATGAATCCTTAATATATGATGTTAACTTGGTTACCTCTCCTATTAATATTTCATGCAAAAGACTAGCCACCTTATGTGTAAAGGAACCCTTTGCTGATACTATAGGGCGGCCTGGGGGATGGAAAAAGTTTTTATGCAGTTTTGGGACACAAAAAAATTTTGATATAGTAATATTTTTTATATACAGTTTATTGTTTATGTCCCTAGCTGTAAAATAGCATAACCTTTCCCCTTTCCTTAACAATTTATATAGTTCCTCTTGTGCCTGTTTAAGAATATTTTCCTGCACTTTACCATAAACTCCTTCATTCTTCAAATGTTCTAAACACATGTTATAATAGTCCTGTGCATTCAATATGACTAACTTGCCCCCCTTGTCTGATGGTTTAAACACTATATTTCTGTTCTGACTCATATCCTGTAATTTGCACCATTCTTCCTTATTCAAGTTGTAACTCCTATTTTTCTTAATAATAGGTTTTAGTTCTCTCTCCACAAAAACTGTGTCGCATTACTAAAGCGTTGTATATGTGCATTTTTACTAGTTGGGCAAAATGTATTATTTGCTTTAATCTTACTAAGGTCAAACAATGTATAAGCATTGCTTTCTGTTTCAGACTCACATGTGAAATAGTTGTCCTCACTTGTTACTGAATCGCTTGAACTTTCTAAACAGTCATCTTCCTTTTTTTGATTAAAGAAATATTCTTTTAAATACATTTTCCTTACCAGCTCTAGAATTTCTCCCTTAACTTCATAGAGTCTAGGTAACACTGTGGGTATGAATTTCAGTCCTTTCTCTAGGACATTCATTTCCACTGTGTTAAATTCATATTCAGACAGGTTAATAACATATTCATTTGTATTAGGTAACAGTACCTTATTTATTTGTCCATTTACTTTTCTTTTTATAATGTCCATCTCCCGGGTCCCTGGTCTGGTCGTATACCTGCCATCCTCGTTTGCGGTTGACACTGCCACCGTCAGTTCTATTGGAGTTTCAAAAAGTATTCCGAAAGGTTCTTTCATCTTCTGCCGACTGCAGAACTGGAAACTCCTCTTCCTCCTCGACTTGCAACCGAGGCGCTAGGAGAGGAGAGACAGCTAAAAGGTTTTTATTAAATTCTTATTTTGGAAAGTAGAGCTGTTTTCACTGGTCTTTTGTGTGGTTTCAGAATAATTTGCTTTTGGATAGTGGTTATTTTATTTTTTTTTATTTATTTTTATTTAACATTTGTTGACCGGGAAAGTCCGACTAGGTTCCACAGATCCTGTTTTCAGCGGAGGCCCGAGGAGAAAATGCTCCAGAAGCATGTCTTTAGAATTGAATACTCTTGAAACAAACAGCAGTTAGAGTGGAGGTTTGCTGGCTCATACAAGAATTGTTGGGATGGTAAGAACAGCTGAAGCACTCTTGATATAAACAGTGGTTTAAGTTGAAGCTTGCTAACTCTTACATGAACTGTTAAGCTTTTAAAGACAGCTGAAGCACTCTTGATAAACAGCAGTTTAAGTTGAAGCTTACCAGCTCTTACAAGAACTACTGAGCTGTTAAAAACAGCTAAAGCACTCAATACAAACAACAATATGTTTTGTTTTACTATTTGTTTTATATAATAAAGATTTTTAACAGTCTAATTAGAACTGAGAAGCTCTTACTTAGATCTGTGAGCTGTTTGTATCAAGTGTGCTTCAGCTGTTCTTACCAGCCCAACAGTTCTTTATAAGAGCCAGAAAACTTCCACTCTAACTGCTGTTTTCGTTATTATTGGTGCATGATCCAAAATAGTTACTGGATGCTTTTCAAGACCTTCAATTAAATGCACATGTTCCTGTGAAATGTAAATTGTGTCTAGCCTAGCCCAATTTTTGTAACTTGGGGAATAATATGCAAATTCACTCCAAACTCCTACTACTAAATCCACATCTTCCGTGCCAAATATTTTCATACATTTTATCAAAAATCTACCCTCCTTTGTTATATGTTCCCTTTTGAGTCCCCCAGACACATCTTCACTGCTGCAAATTAAATTCCAGTCTCCACCTACAAGTAATATTCCCTGCTGAAAGCTAATTATTTCTCCCAGATTTTTCTTAAGGTCCATTATAGCAGTTTTAGGAAGAATATAAATACATGCCAGTATAATACTCCTCCCTTTTCAGTAGCTCCTTAGTGCTATAAATCTACCATTATTATATTTTTATCATATCCTTCTATCACTACTGGAGCTCCTCTTGCAATTAATATAAGTACTCCTCTTTTCCTTTGATCCAGTTATTTCACTAAATAACAGTTCTGAAAACCTTTTGTTTATTAAATTCATGTGTTCTTTTCTTTCCAAATGTGTCTCCTGAAGCATAACTATTTGCAATCTACATTTTTAATGTAATTCACCGCTCTTTCTTTTCTGTATCGATCTGTTTGATCATTAACATTTAAAGATAATATAAAAGCTTCATGTTAAAAAGTTATTATTCCGACCTTTTATATGTCACAGCTTTTTTGTTAAATATCTAGTTCCAGCTTTTGTATTACATTCGTACACTAATGTTTGGCAGGTTGATCATTTATACAGTTGTTTCTTGTCATAACTACTGGAGCCTATGTCACATCTTATAAAACTTTTTGTTTTATTGAAATCACTCAAACACAAAATACACGCCAATGCTCCCCTAAATCCTATTAACATAATACTAACACACAGAACTATGTATATCTTCAAAAGTTTTACCTTCCAAATAGGAACAATTGTCCCAAACTGACAGCCACACTCATAGACTTGGGTTAACCTTAAAAAAGGTTATCCATGCTAAGATGCATGGTACAGCCTGTACTTCTACTAAGTGCTGTCTTGTTTTGTCTTATCTTTATTGCTCTCTCAGATTGGGAAAACACTTGAATGCTTTCAGAAAACATTGGCCGGGATTCACTAATCCTCCGTGTAAGACTAAATAAGTCTTACTCGGAAACCGCAGCCTAAGAGTATGACTTCAGCTCATCACGCATATTCATGAGGGCGCACTGACTCAACTCTAAGGCTAACATGGAGCATGCACGAGTGCAGGGAGCTTGTCAGACTGCTGAGCAGTCCAAATAGCCACGCCCCTGCAAGTGCCTAAACTGAAAATGTCAACTGAAATGAGCGAGTCCGCTCAAATGTCTACATACCCAAAACTACACTCTCCCACATTCTAAATCACTGTACAAGTTTAAAATGCAAAGCTTTCCTTTTTTTTTTATTATTCCTGATATAGCTGCCCATATTTGCGTGTGTTTGCGTGGGTTTGCCCATTGCTTAGCTATAGTTAGCAGTGTAGACATCGAAGAGGATAATAAACTACTTATATACAAATTAAGCAAAATAGCAATAGTGTAGTGGTAGAGCCTTCGCACAAAGAGGAGGCATTCCCGGTTCGAGTCCCACTACTCCCCTTTCCATTTTCTGTAGGAAATCTGTGTATAAAAATAATTCCTGACATTTACCTTTTAAATTTCAGTAAAATGCATTGAAATGGCCTATGTTGTAGTGAACGATATTTTATATATATGTATGAGAAGGTGAAATGGTCATGCATACTGATAGAAGTAACGTATCTTAAGTAATGTGAAGCAATGCTAAGCAAAGTTTACTAATATTAAGCACAGTTAAGTATAAGTGCTCATAGCTTAGCACTGCATTAACTAGCGCAATGGCTTTGCGTGGAACTGCGCATCACGCCAACTAGCGCAAACAAAACATGTTTGCACGGAGCTGCTCACTGCACTAACTAGTGCAACGTCGAGCAACATCGGGCAACGTAGAGCAACATCGAGCAACGCTGGGCAAAGTTGAGCAAAGTCAGCTAAACATATCCACACCTCCTAGCTGGTCTGGCCAGTACTAAAATAAAAAGCAATGATAGGCCTCAAACCCGGGATACTGTGCAACATAATCACAGTACTAAACCACTCAGCCATGACAACTTTACATATGGATGCACTTCCAACACACTCATATATATCAATGGAAGTTTACCCATTGCTAAGCAGGTTTGCTTTTAGCTGAGATTTTTCAAAACCGCCCAATCACAAATAAGTGCGGGGATTGAGGCATATTTAAGCTCCATAGGCAGGAATAATTGCCATAACTGGCTGTAGCTCCCATCTGCAGTCAGTATGGCTGGTAAGGGAGAGGGATCTTGTTTTCAAGTGCAACGGTGGGGCATTGAGGAGTCAGAAGTAATGGTTTGGCTCCTCATCCATCATCATGATGCAAGACTCCTGCAGGGCCAGTTTCAAGGCACTGAGTACAAAGCGGAAGCCTAGAACTGTCTAGCACATGATCTTACCAGTGCCACAGGCATCCCTCGGACAGGTGAGCAGGTCAGACACCACTACTCAGACCTGAAGAGACACAAGGAGGACCAACTGAACCAATGGATACAGGAGGCCTGTCAAATGGAGAATGCCCCACTACTGAGTATGTAGCCTTGGAATGAAGTATGTAAGAATTGCTATTGTAGTCTATATTATGGATAGGTATGTCTCAATATCCCTTCATTTACTTCACAGCTGCAGGTGTCCATGCTGCGAATCAGCAGGCCTATGCAGATAGGCTGCTAAGGCTGCACCACCAGGCAGGTTAGTAATTATTCTGCATGTTTTGTTATATAAAAGAAGTGAGAGAGCCTGAAAAGGAGTGTTGTAACCCATTATTAAAGGTATAATTAGTCTTGAATAACTACTCTGCATGTACTGTTATATAAAATAAGTGAGACAGCATGAAAAGGTGTTGTAACCCATTAATAAAGGTATAATACACTAGAAAAGTGTGTAATGTAATTAATAAAGGTACAATTCCTGGAGTGTGTCCGTGTCACTTTCTTTGATATGTTGTTGTACCCTTGCATTATAGAAATAGTACTGTTGTATTAAGTGCGGTCAACCCACACATGGGTAGGCCCATATAAAGTGGATGAAGGGAGTGCCAGTAGCTGTTAAGCATATATACAGTTCTCAACTGTCGGTTCATGACCGGCACATACAGGTTAATCTGGCACATGAGTAGCTTGTTATTGTGTTCCCTAGAAATGTCAGTGTGCTGCTAGAAATGTAGGGGGCTGTTAAAATATACCTGCTAATGTCACCTGAACACATCCAGATGTGCATATATATAAATATAAATGAAATATATAAATGCGTAGCAGTAACATCTGCATCCTGGATAGTTTGTATGTCAGATACAGGTCAGGTATAAAAAGAACTAGCAAAACCCATGTCACAATTTAACGGACATTGTCTAGTGTAATAATACATGTAGGGGATATATAACTGCAGTCAATAGTAATGTAATGTAAACTATAAGTATATATAAGTTGTTAATGGAGGTATCTTTTACACCCTACTGCATGTGCATAAACAATGCAATTCCACACCTCAATGGGTATGTCTAATCTCATAACATTTGTTGGGACACATGTCCTATTAGTTTTTAAAAATCTGCATTTACTTTGATGCATGTGCCCTGTTCACATACCACAATCTTGGTGGCCTGTTGCCACCAATCAATCCTGCATGCTGTTGGAATGTCCACTGTTGTTCTATATATGCATGTGTTATGCTTGCTGTTCAACTGTTTGAACTCTGGTGTGTTGGGTCAATGGGAATGCTACTGCATGATGTTACACCTAATTTGGAATGCTGTTGGCTATTACTAACCCATATTGTCATTAAATCCTCCTAAACATAGAACGTATGGGAAGGCTGGTCCCAGTGGACCCACCTTTCCCACCTCAGCTGGCAATGGCACCTGGCACCAGCAGGTCCAGTGCCCAGCCTGGGACCTCCTCCTCCATTGGTCCTGTGCCACCTTCAGGTGGAAGTGCTGCAGGGAATGGGGCTCATCCCCCCGTGCAAGAGTCGCTGGAGGAGGGCCACCTATCACCATCTGAATGGTCCAAGCTGTGGTGCATAGGGAGATCGAGCATTCAGTCACTGATCCTCTACGCCAGCTTGAGGCAAGAGTGGCGTGACTCAATGGTGAGCCTGACCCTCCTACACAGCTCCCAGCACAGCCACCGTCTGGGCTGTGAAGGTGCAGTGGTGACTGCCCATGGGTGGAGATCTCTATTCCACTGTTGCCATCTGTAGGCTCATGGGCTTGCGAATTCCAAACATCCTTCCCCATCAATTGTGTTCACCCATCCCATGTGTCATATTCCACCCCTGTATGCATCTTGTTTGTCTTGTCTGTTTACCTCCCCAACCTACCTCCCCAAATATACCTACTTCCCCTACCCCACATTCCACTCTCACCTGAAAAAAAATATGGGCAATCTGCTCCCACAAAAAACTTATGCCCCACATATAGCTGCCCATTTTGCACACATGTCCGCTGGACACATAAACTGAAATTTAATTGGCAGTACAACATACATTGTTGTCCTCACCCCTCTCTCAGGGGTGGAAGGTTTCAAAATTACTTCCAAATTACTAGTATATGCACAGCTGTTGCTGTTAAAGAAACGGGCAGCTATGGAGATTCCCTACACCCGTCCTGCACATCCATAGCTGTTTTCCCTACTGTCTTTCCCTCTTTGTGCCCTTTTTTCACCACTGTCCTATCTCCTCATTTTCTTTTCTTTCGAAGAAATGAGTGCGGGGGTTAGTGAGAGTAACCACTTTTAAGTAGTTAGCGGGTTTGCGTGAGTGTGCACTTGTGTGTGCTTAGCTAAGTATTGCTAAGTGTCACGCAAACCCTTGCAAACCCGCTTACAACTGCTTAAAAGTGCCTTAGTCACCCTGCATGTGAGGGCCCTTGTTCTGCTCAGCAGCAAAATAAAACACCACTGTCAGTCTCGAACCCCAGACCTTGTACACACTAGACTCCATGAGGTACCACTAAGCCACAGTAGATATACTGCAGGTTGTTGCTGAAATATATATATCATGCATCAGAATGAGTGAATGTAAAGGAAAGATAGGAATGCCATAACACAAAACCTGTTCTGTGGAACTTTACCAGCAGTTGTGTGGAATTACATTATATGACTGTGATAATAGAACCAGCCATTTTAGCGGTAAATAATGTTACAGCAGCACTTTACAACCCCCACACAGTATCATAGCAGGACAATCCCCACACAGATGTACAAAATACCTGTGTGTTCTAGGTCCATCAAGGATGTAGGTAGGCATACTCAGTACTGGAATTGTCCAGTTTTCATGAGCATCCTGTGCTAATGACACCAAAAAAAAAAAAAACACAAACTGTGCAGAAGTGAGTACATTAATATCAACAGTATAGCAGTTCACAAACAGTTCATGTGCCACATGAAAACATCTCAATAACTACGTATGTATGGCAGCTAATTGTATAAGTAGAAAAGAAATTAAATACTCCCATGTATCTTGTGTTAGCATTTGTAGGGGTGAGTACAATTCTACACTGACAACTGTGTACTGGAAGTGGCAACATTCAGGTCTGAGTACAACATTCCAATCACTGGCTACACCCCTAGCATCAGATACAAGAAGTATACCAATCTTCTGACTTACACAATGGTGTCCACAACAAACAAGCATGGTCCCCACTTTGGAAAGCTAAAAAGGCTACGCCTACCTGACTTAGCAATTTATAGCATTGGGTTGCTCTAATAGTGAGTACTGCAAGTACCACACAGCAGGCTGCATGCAATTGCCAAATTGTGGCCAACAATTGGTGCAGAGGCCATCACATGCACATGTACACATACCTATAAAAGCAGGCTGTACTTGCTGTCCACACATGCAATCATTTCAGTGCAGGTACGGAGAGAGAGAGAGAGAGAGAGAGAGAGCAACACAGAGAGACACAGACAACAGCAGCAGAAAAAAACAAAAGATATAAAAGAAAATATGCTGAAAAAATATATATATTGAAAAAAAAGATAAAAAAATATATATTGAAAAAATAAGATATAAAAAAAAGTTTACAAAACAAACAGAACTGACTAATACAAACACATACAAAGGAAATGTATGTAACAGATATGTATTTACTGGCATGTAGTAGATGTTTTTGAAGAGTACTCTACATAGTTTGCATCATCCATATGTGGCAGCAGTACGTATCTATGCAAAGATGCCATGCATAACTACTGCCATGGAGAAATCAGTGTGTAGCTGTGTGCAGTGGGATATGACTGTGACATATGCAGTTCAGCATTATATATCAAACATCTGATCCACGTTATTTGTGTTGTGTACAGTAGTGTGTACAATGTCGGTTTGGGGGAATAGCACATACAGTTATATAAACATGGATGTGACAGAGTAACAAATGTGTGATAGTCATATTAACGTGTAGCTTAGCACTGGCAACAGCTGTACCAGGCTAGTATGCTAATCTAGCACTTGCAGCTATATATACACCCTCTAATATTACACTGTGCTCACATGTGACACCTGTTCATGTTGCAGCAAGGCCCAACAGGTCAGTCGTGAGGTACACGGACTTACAACAGTGTGGTCCTTGTGTGTGTATGGCACACACATATGGAGAGATCTGTCTGTGTCAGATATATTAGCATCTGTACATGTGCATAGAGCAAGGGACATACTGCAACTGTTTGTGAAAGGTGGACATATATATGTTGTTGATGGTTGTTATGTGCATATTTCTATGTAGGTTGTAGTGTGTGGCAAACAAGACAGCATACGGTGCTGGTATATGACATGTGGCGGTTAAACGCTGTGGGTATGATTCATCAGGTTTGCAGTGTTGCAGCCAGTGAGGCCTGCTAAAGCTACATGGGCTGAGAACACCTTCAATGCATTCCGCACAACACTGTGCAATATTATGACATAACTGTATACCTCACAACCTTTGCATACTTGATATTCCCACCATGAAAGGTGGACTGCATATGTGCCTATATGTATATCTATATGTACACCAATGGATGTTTATATGCATGTGTGTGTAGATATATATATGTATATATATATATATATATATATATATATATATATATATATATATATATATATACAGACAGAGAGAGAGAGAGAGAGAGAGAGAAAGAGAGAGACAGGGTCATATTTACTGCGACAGATGCCTAGTGACAAAGCCATGTACTCAAGCTCAATGTTGACACTGCATTGGCATCCCTCCTTGCAAAAACTCTGTACCCATTAACTACCACATAGGTGGTAGTCTACTTAACACCGAAGGTGTGATAAGAGACCATGGGACACAGATGGACAGTAGTCTCCCCTTTGATAATCACAGTGCCACACTAGTCATGTAATCTGTCTACGTGGCACACATCATCACAAAAGGTGTGTCATCCTGGGAAATATAGATCAGTGTCCCCCTCTACTCGACTCATATAAAACCCATTATAGAGTACAATGACACATGTGGTATGTACCTCACAAGACATCTACAGCAACTGGAAAGGACACAGACATACCGCACAAAGAGTAATACCGGCCTCAAACAGATGCCCTATGCAGACTGTCTCACAAAACCGCAGCTAGACTGTCTCGCATACCGCCTACCCAGAGGTGACCTCTGCCTAACATAGAAAGCTATGTCAAACCCAGAGCTGTTGGACATGCTCCACGTAAACAGATCACAATCCCTGCAAGCTACACGCTCTAGGGACCTAAACCTTGTCACCTCAATAAACAGCATATGCATGCTGGAGGGATAGATTCCTATCTCAGAGACATCCCATACTCTGGAACAAACCACCTATCAATAACAAATTAAGCTCCTAATTAGCAGTCGTCAAAAATAATCCTGATGATTGTATGGGAGATAGGAAATACACCCCGGGAATCACCTCTGTGGCTCTGCTTGACAAGTCCACATGAAATTAAATTACCTGTGTGTCAAAGGCCAGGGTAGCATATGGCTAGACATCTATAGGCCCTAGGGTCAATAGCCTATTACCTATCTATGAACCGATATACACCCACATGTACTTGTTGCAATAATTGCTATGTGAGGTTGACTGAGTGTGATGGTGAATGTGTTGGTGAATGTGTCAGAGTTCTGTATATGTGTGACAGCTAACTGGGAAACTGTTTATGTCATGGTATTATGTGTCCTAGCTGTGATCCCAGAAAAAGATGTGTATGCTATTGCTAGGCAGAAAAAGCAGTATGCCATATGGTCTGACGTAGTCCCTTGGTGTTGACTGGGGTGTCCCATTGTAGGCTACAGCAGTACATGTATGCTTATTGAGTGTTACTGCTGGTGAAAACAACTCCTGTATGAACTGTAGTACTACCTAAAGCTGTATGCCTAAACAACACAGTATAGTGTATGTCCACATTTCTTGGAACCACTGCTTTGTGTGTTCCCCATAGTCCTCACAGATGACATCAGGCATAAGATTTTGTAACTACTGACACACAGTACTGTATGGTACACAGGTAAAGGTCATCTGGGTTGCCATACCTTTGTGTCTGGTATGTATGTCTGATGTGTGTGTGGGTATGCCTGTACCATGGCCTCGGTCATATGTGTGTTACAGGATATAATTGCGTATCTAGCAACATGTATAGTCTAGTACAGCACTATGCCACCTATATTAATGAATGTGCACATATGTTAGGCAGGAGTTTGCCATCAATGACTACTTTGGTATACTGGTAATACTGTAATTGGACTTTACAATCATTGCAATGGATTACATGTTTCCTTATGCATTAGTTTGATATATACCCCCTGTGGCTAGGTGGTGCATTGTGTCACATACAATGTGCCATGTACTGTTGCATAGTCTTACATACTGGTTTATCTTTGTTGCTGTGCAAAACATGGTTTGATATATAGAGTGTGCCAGTCACTGTCAGGCAGTTGTGGGTTGAGCACTGATATGTGGTATTGAAAGTGTGTATCCTCTGACAGCCAATAGGTTGCTATATATGGCAGTTAATTGGTATCTGTACTTTAGAATGTTGTGTGCCACATGACTTGCTCACACATATTGTTTCATTGTCTTCCAGGGACATGGCCCACCATCGTAATCCCTCATATAGCCCAGCAGCAGAGGAACTGATTACACCCAGCTTGATTCAGCACTATGCCCTGCGGTTCTCAAGAACCAGCCAAGACCAGCATGAGCGGACTGCACTGTGGCAAGATCTTGTCCGTAGGGTAAATGACATAGGCATGCATAACCGAACATATGAGCAGGTACGCCATCACTGCAGTGATTTAATTAGACATGTCCGGCAGTGTGCGTCTGATATCCATGGACAACAGCTTGCCCCAGGTGGTGGGGTAGCCATCCATCTCCCCTTCACCAGAGTGGAGGAGCTGCTCCTGATCCAGGTGGCTCCTGGCCAACAACAACAACTAACATGTGTCATCATGGAGGCTGGAACCACCCAGCAAGTTGACACAGAGCATGCAGGTAACATGGCATAGCTGTAGACTACTGTTACCTCTATTGGTAGATCATGCTTATGTGAGATGTGTACTGTGTAGTTAGAAAATGTGGTGCCTAGTGTTGTGCACTACTAATAATTAGGAATATAATCTGCAGGCCTGTGACTGTCAACCGTTGTACTACTGTAAGATTGCAAACACACAGTAGCAATGCCACGGTTATTGCCACTGACAAACTGTCTCATATCCTTGTAGGTCCCTCTGGTGTGACAGCAAGGCAGCAGATCCATGCTGGTCAGTGTGTTCTACATTTAATATTGCTAATTAAATGTGCATGTCATAGGTGAGGTGTAGGCCATGTACACGTCACACACACCTGCGCATAATGCATGCTGTGCATGTTTGCTGTGAGACTATGCACATCTCAGTAACATGAGTAGCTGCCTCAAACACATGCAATACACAGAGCATCCCACAGAATTGTGGCAACACTGTAGTGGACATTGGATAGGCAGAGTTGATACACATGCACACAACATACACAACTTGTCATACACAGTACACGTTAACATGCTAACACATGGCGTATTCAGACACCCACTGTCAGGTCACACACCAGTATCCCAAATGTCATCCACACAGCACACATAATATACCTGAGGAGTAGAGGCCTCTCATGTGGCTGTGCGACACTCTTCAACACATAACACATTCATGTTAGGCAATGCCCCCTATTGGGCACCTTACAAACCCATGTAACAACTGGCTGCGAAATGGTGAATGTAGCCATGGTACTGCAGTTCAGGTAGAGCATGCTATGTGCCAGTCTGGCACACATTAGTAGCCTTGAGTGACCACATGATGCTGCATGATGATGGCTCATGGTAATACACCCCATCAAGTTACAGTGGCCACAGTACTACACATATCATTAATTGCTATGCACCTCAATGATGTGTGTGTGCAAGCATATGCACCTATACACAATATGCATAGCAATCACCATTTCTACAAAGTGACACACATATGTTTTGTAATGCTATTGAGTGTACAGGTCACATGACACACATTGTGTATGTGTGATGTTTAATGTTGCAGTTGTGTTGTAGCATGCCATGTCATGGCTAGCACTGGCATGTTCAATATGTCCTACACTCACCATAACCACTGTACAATGGCTATGTTGAGCAATGGTATTCCATCAGGTATACATGTACCACTCATCCTGTGTGTATACATAGCACACATGTGCTAAACCTGTGTCCACAATTATCTGCTAAAGACACAGATGCTCTAATCAGAAATGGATATCTATGTGACACACAGATACACATCCAGCCATGGTATGTCTACCTATGAGTGATGGTGCACAGGACATTGCAGAGCTTTTAATACTTGCACAGCAATGTTGTGTCCATGTACACATTGCATTCCAGAGTGAGGCCAATCACTGAACAACAACACACATGCATCAAAGCCATATACCATATAACCAGCAGAATGCCCCTCTCTTGCTAAATCTCTACCACCCTACACACCTACCCGTACCCTGAGATCCACAGGCCAAAACCTCTTGCATGTACACAAACCCATCCACCCAACTGGTAAACTACTACTATCCCACACTATAGCCAAACTATGGAACAATCTCCCCACACCACTGGGTAATATACCTAACCACAACAATTTCAAATCCATGCTTCTCTCCCATCTCTCCTCCAAATGGGAATGTCCTTCACATGCTCCCACTTAAAACTCCCACACTACAAACTCCACACGTAAATCATCATTTCTTTGCCTACTTTAACTTAATTCAGAAATCTTGCTCAGAACACCTTTTCATAAATCTTTTGCATGCATGCCTCTGGCCTACCTTACTCATTTTCTCAAACGTTCATTGTTTGTTTTTTCTTATCCATTGTACCCATAATATTGTTTTCCTCTGTAATATTGTTAATTTGTCTCTATTCGTATGTATTTGTATGTCTGTTTGGGGCTTTTCCCCTCGGGTCTCCACTGAAAAAGGATAATGCTTACCCAGCTGGACCAACCCGGTTAACAAATGCAAATAAATAAATAAATAAATAATATATACTATTATTAGCAAGGGCTGTCTACACTCACACTGCATGCTGTTGAGCAACACACATCCAGCATGCTGACACGTGTGATATAAATGTTCGGCTTTTGATACTGTACCCCACCATCACCCACTATTGAGTATGTTCTGGATTGCTGGTGGTGTGTGTGTGTGTGTGTGTGTGTGTGTGTGTGTGTGTGTGTGTGTTTGTTTTAGTGAGGAGTGTATTTGTGTGCATGTGTGCATGTGTGCATGTATGCAAGTGTTCATGTGTGCATGTGTGCATTGTGCATGTGTTCATGTGTGCATGTGTGCATGTGGGCATGTGTTCATGTGTTCATGTGTTCATGTGTGCATGTGTGCATGTGTGCATGTGTGCATATGTTCATGTGTGCCAACATCATGTACAGGTCGTAAAGTGTGTTTCCTGTCTTCCTCTCACAGGTGCTGCATTTGGGCTGGTTCACTGCAGCAGGGAAACTGATGTCACTCAGCAAAATAGTGATAATGATGATAGGTGTGTTGAGGCACAGGCATGTTTGCAAGGGTCTGTCGTTAGACCACCAATCGACAGTACACAAGTGTCCACCCCATCCATGCACACAGTCATACTGCCATTACATCCATCACCAACGCCCTTAGCTGAAGGACAGAATACAGCCGGCATTGGACTGGACAGTGGTGGATACTCAT
>NC_056726.1:414473086-414496286 GCF_019279795.1 Protopterus annectens | reverse complement strand
CTGTGTCTCTGCTCGACAGTGGCACAGGAAAATAACTTTCTTGGGTGGCGTAAGCCAAGGAACCTTGTTGGCTAGGCTTAAGTAGGCCCTTGGGCTGATAGCCTAGTACCTACCTATGAACCTACCTATGAACCTACGCATTCTGAAGTTATCTGCAGCTATACTCAGCTAGTGCACACATTATGTAGGACTGTAGATTATAACTGCATCTTAATACGGACTTCACACATACAAGTATTACTGCTATTCAATAATTAAGCAATAACCGATGATGTGGTGTGGTATATTGAAGATTTACCCATGGTTGGCATAGTTTGATCATGAAGATGAAGGCCGAGTGATTAAATAAAGCCAACCATGGGTAAATTTCAGTATACCACCACCACAGAGTCGGTTACTGCTATTATACAATGACATTATTTAAGACAAAAAATACTTCCTTTTCTTAAATAATGCCTTTGTATAATGGTATTGTACTGTCCTTCCATGGCTGGTGGTATCTTGCTGCCTTGTTTTGATGTACTGCGCATGCATATGGGACTTGAGTTCCCATGCATACCCAATAAATCAATGCTTTGAAAAGGGAGCAACAGAGAAAAGAAAATCTGCGTTGCTCTGTTTTTGTCTTATTTTTTTTTTTTTTATTAAAAAAAAAAGTTTGGGCTACTTTTGGAGTAGGAGAGAGACAGAATGGAGGAAATGCAAAGAAAATCAGGTACGTGTCTTTAGTTTTAAATAACGTACCTGATTTTCTTTGTATTTCCTCCATGCTGCCTCTCTGGTATGTCCAGAGTCCAGACATTATATTTTTTTTAGTTTTTATAGAAAAAAAATATAAAAGTTATAGAATATACGAATGGAAAGAAGTCCGGTTGACCGGACCTTTTTCCGTTGCTATATTCTGGCTTTTACAATGGGCACGCTGGTTGGGCTGGCCAATCAGCATGCACATTTTGGAATATTAATGGCCACTCATTCTATAATGTATAATATTTGCTTTTAGAACATCAACTGAATTGTGATGTCTCTTAGCTTAACTGGATAAGCAATATGGCAAAGTGACTATGGCTCTCCTATGTGTGGGTTTAATGCCTAGTGTAGACTATTTTTGTAAAAATATTGATGATGATTTGTGTAATATTGCACATCACATACGGGATAACTGGGTCTACTTCAAATAACTCATTTTGCTCTAAGCAGCTTAAATAATATTGTAACTAGTCACATTCTCTTCTGCTAATTGTTTAAAACCTTGTTTGTAACAACTCACATACTTGTCTGCCAATTGTTAATACTTTGTACAATTGAATTGCCTGAGGAGCTTTTTTTCTCTGCAGGTCTCTGCTTGTAAGATCCTATAGCTGATTGTTACTACTATGTTACTAAAATTTAATAAATTGTTTTCTAGTCTTGACGAGCTTCTCTCCCCGGGTCTCTGCTGAAAATGAGCCAAAAGCTCAGCCAGACTAACGGTTAACAAATGTAAAATAAATAAATAATAAATAAATAAAAACCCACATTACAGAAGACGACATCACCAAGACAACATCGCTGAAACCTGACTTAAATGAACAACTACAATGCCAAAGGATTTCACAGATTAAGTACCCATTTGGCCACTATCTAACGATGGAACACACCGCACTACCTCAAACCAAACTAGGTGGGGGGCTAAGCCTCCTACACCCTCCAATGTGGGGGGCTATGGCCCCCACACTCCCCTAACTTAATATAGCAACTTCAGGATTGCACTACAGTGGGGAAAAGGGCAAATTTCCTCTTGTTGGACATCTGCATACTTACCCTGGGAAATCCTTTGGCATTGTAGTGATTCGTTTAAATCAGGTTTCGGCAATGTTGACACTGTAATATCATTTTTTGGTAAGTGATCTTTCATTTATTTGAAGTAGACAAGGGATAACTATTTTTGTTTGGTAATTTATACAGTACCGATTTCTATACATCTCTAGCATGACTGTAGAGCATTAATGCCTATAGTGCTTAGGCTGGGAATGACTGTACATTTCACCATTATCTGCAAAGCTTCTTGGTACATCTTACAGTGTAATTCTGAATGTGGGGATACTGAGTAATATATACATTAATATTTATTTATTTATTTAACATTTGTGTACCGGGAAAGTCTGACTGGGACAGAGACCATTTTCAGCGTAGTCCCAGGGAGAAATGCTTCAGATGCATGTCTTTTGAAGTTAAGTACTAAATAATAAAATTCACAGCATTCTTTGATAATCCATGCCTGCTTTCATCAGTTTGATGAATGTAAGATCAATGCAAGTCATCATGGCTGAAATATATGAGTCTTGTAAACACAATGCATGTGGATTTGTTATCATTATGCTGTCTAACGACTGTAGAGTTAGTTGCGTATGTGTAGATGTGCAGGTTTGAATCTCAAAGTTGCGCAATCAATATTGCCTTTAATGGCTACTTATTTTTTAAAAATACATTTTTTTTTGCAAACTTTGATAGTTAAACTTAGTGTGCTGATACATGATAGTTTTATAAGGTGGATAAATTCATATTCCTTTGTTATTCCATAGACTTTTACAACATTAAAGGGAGTATGGTGTCCATTAGTTCAAATAGTTAAGCAATCAGCTGAATCTGTATATACACACACACACATATATATATATATATATATATATATATATATATATATATATATATATATTTTTTTTTTTTTTTTTTTAAGTGTGGGTTTAAATCTCATGGAAGCCTACTTGGATGATATCTTGTCAGTTTTGTGTTTCCTATTAAATAACATATATGCGAGATCTATGCTTGGCTAGTAAGTTATACATTACAGATTTTACACATTCAGCATGGCTATGATGCATTAAATCCTTTAGGCTGAGAATGATCATGCATTCCTCTAGTATCTGTAAAGTTTCAAGAAACATCATAAGCTGGACTCCAAAACAAAGATGGAGACAGCGGAGTACACTGAAGGAAGACATCAGCACATCAGCAGCAGACATGATTCTATAATGGATGTTACAATAATATCATGTAACTACCTGTTCAGTGTAGGACAACTACAGACTTTCCACATGCCTGTCAGATTCCAAAACACAATAGATGCTCTCAATGCAACTTAAATGTGACAAAGTACTTAGCTGACAATTTTATGAAAGCACTTAGTGGAGACCATATGTACTTCATCTTAATTCCACTTTATTCCAGAGATTAATACAGAATCCTGCAGAATCCACAAATCATACATTAAAAATAATGCAACTGGCATTTAATGCAGTACAGCAGGCTGGGGTACTACAAGCTATACTAGAGGACCATCTGAAAAAGTGTCCTAGAAGGCAGCCAGATAGGCGCAGAGCCAGGCTACAGTTAAACCATTTCTCTGACAAGGAAATAACAGAGAAATACAGGTTAGACAGAGAGCTGGAGCAAGCTGCATGTAGGATATGTGCACCCAACATGCATCCTTGCAATCTGTGGGGTACCCAATACTGATAGAAACAAAAGTGTGTCTGAGCCTAGGTATACTGGCCTCTGGCTCATTTCAGCAGCATATGGGAGATGCTGTAGGAGTGTTCTAGACAGCTTTCAGTCACACTTTTTCACATTTCCTAGTAGCAAGGTGCACCAAGGTGGATGAATTCATTAACTTCCAACAGTAGTCATGGACCGAAGAACTGCCATGGGACAGTCTGTGCCTTAGCCAACTTTCCCCATGTCCTTGGTGCAATAAACTGCACCCATATCCCAATTAAAACCCCAGCCTTACCAGATGCAGAATGGTACATCAGTAGAAACTGGTGTTCATTGCTCAATTATAAGATGGTGTGCTCATTACTAATATCATGGCCATAAACCCTGGCTAATGTGCATGATGATACAATATGGAGGTAAGCAGTCTGACAGCCTCATTCCAACACAGTGAAATACCTGAGGGGCTAGGTATTGGACCAGAACTATGATGGAAACTGAATCAGAATCTAGAACTGTCAATATTAAGCATGAGGACAACATATGTGTTATCTCCTTTTATCTCCTTCCCACATACAGGTCATTGTGTTTTTTTTACTGGAGCCTTGGCTAATGATACATACAGAGCCCCAGTGACCTCTGTCAATGATGCATACAACAGAGTACATACTGCAACACAAAACATCATTGAGCATGTTTGGCACGCTGATAGCAAGATTCAGATGTCTAGACATATCTGGGGTGCACTACACCAGAAGAGGCAACACAGGTGGTTAGCATATTTGCCATACTACACAACAGGATAACAGCAAACCATAGTAGTTTGCCAGACACAGGTGTGGATGACCTACCCAAAGAACCCCCAGATGTCTGATGATGACATATCAGAACTATCACCTGATTGTTCAGGAGGACACATCTAAATGGCTTAGCACAGGCAACGTGGCTGCATATGACACACACCTTTGAGTCATGATAAGACAGACCCATAAATGTATACAGACTAAACAGTGATGTTCACATGTTGCCCCACTACAGCAGTACAGATCACAAATAATGGAAATAACCCATTAGTTGTCCACACTGAATATCATACATAACAGAAGCATAAGGTATACCAGTAAGCAAATATACACAACACTCAGAAGAAACATCAGTGCAGGAGGACTATCTGCAAGGTATATCACCACAAACTACAGAGAACCACATAGACAAATGTGTGGGATGCAGGAGGTGTGCACAGCAGCAGGTGTCAATTTCCCTTTAAAGGTGAGAATCAAATCCTGTACCTTCTATCTGTGACGTAAACACCTTAACCATGATAAATAGCATTGAATGTTATCCATGAAACAGTCACTATCACAAGAAATTTAGGCCCATGATGTGTATGGGAATGTATCAGCAAAACTATACTCAAAAATGGGGCAAGCATTATGTGATTTGCAAGAGTGTTACACAGTAAAACTCCTACAGTAACATGAAGGTTTATATCACATGGGATCACCCATTACAAACAGTTCAAAAAATGGGTGTGAGAAAACCAAATACAATCTTCTTCTTTTTCCCAGTTAGGGGTTGCCACAGCAGATCATCTGTCTGCTCATGATTGGCAGTGGAGTTTTACAGTGTCGAGTTGCCAGCCCAGTGCCCAACCTTCCACAGAAGGCACACACACTCACACTTAGGGCCAATTTAGAGTGTCCAATCTGCCTACTGCATGTCTTTGTGATGTGGAGGGAAACTGGAGCACCCAGAGGAAACCCACATGACCACAGGGACGACATGCAGACTCCACACAGAGGGCACCCCAGCTGAGAATCGAACCGGAAAACCTCTTGCTGTGAGCCAGCAACTCTAACCGCTGCACCACCGTGGCCACCCAGAAAGCCAAATACAGTAGCCCATAAAAAGAAGACTAAAGTAGCATTGATCATTGAAATTGCTACACCCAGTGATTACAGTTTCTTACATACAGAGAGATACAAAGTCATAAAATAACAAGATTTGCAGCCAGAAACAAGGACAGTATGGAAGACTGATACCCAGGCATTTCCAACAGTAGTAGAAACAATGGGTCTCATAAAAAAAGAATTTACAGTTGTATTTAGATATGCTACCGATACATATAACTTCATATAAATTGCAGAAGAAGTCAGTTCTGGGCACATTGCAGGTGCCATGAAGTGCCCTTTTGGATGACATCAAAGAATGAAACAATACTAATTTCACAAACTTTAATCATACTGTGACTTAGCAATGGTGTATTTTCCCATCAAGGTATTCGAACTCGAAAGACTCAGAGAAATTAAACAGTATAATTAATTACAAAACATCCCAATGAGCAGCCAAAAAGGAAAGAAACACAATCCCATGCCTGATAAGAAATGTTACACAGAAGACAATACTATGATGTACAGTTTACTGTTAAAACATGACTCATTTCCAGGTAATAATATTTGCAAACAGGCAGAGTATTAAAGGAAAGCTCTACCTTAGGAAGAACTTAGAAATGATAATTTTTCATTATATCTTTGATTTTGAGCTCTTTTAATGCCTGAAAGTCACTTCAAGTGCTTCTTTTACAATTGTAATGTGTTTTCCTCAAAATGGTGGATGATGGGGCCTGCCTTGGTAATGTGATCTTGTTTTCCTCCTTTCATTCCTTCTTCCCAGAATACATTTCAAGTCATCTTTATATGAGTCATGCTAGACATAAGAAAGTGGTGCAATTTTCTCATGCCATTAACATAGAATGGCAGGTCTGTGAAGCACTGTCATCTAAACATGTCTTCTACAACAGAGCTACTTCTAGTTTAACTGACTTAGTCTCATTTATGTGTCTGTCAGAGCTTGTTCTATGCTATAAATCGCTGTTAGCTACTTCCAGCAAAAGAAAGTAGGTCTTTCAGCTTTTCCAGGTTAGGGGTTGCCAAAGTAGAACTCCAGTTCGCTAATGATTGGCAGTGGATTTTTACGGTGCCGAGTTGCCTGCCCAATGCCCAACCTTCAGAGATAGCACACACATTCACACATGCACCTACCTACCTCCATGTCTTTAAACATCACTCAACCATGAGGAGGATATGCTGACTGCACACAGAAGGTGATCCAGCCGAGAATCGAATGGGACAACCTCTTGTTGTGAGGTGGCAATGCTAACCGCTGCACCACTGTGGCCTAGTAAAAGAAAGTAGGTAAATATGACAGTGTGGGAGAGGGTCTGTCAATTCTTTTAAGAAAATAAAAAGACTCCCTTTACAAAATCTGTTATTTAGCAAAAGAAAGTAGGTAAATAGGGAGACTGGCATGATTGTTAAGGTGATTGCCTTACAGACTCAAGGTGCAGGGTTTGGGTCTCACATGGGGTAATTGGCTAGGCTTAAAATGGCCCACAAGGGCAGGTAGCTTAGTACTAATCTATGAACCTATCAACAGATTTTCTAAAGGGAGTCTTTTGTTGTCTTAAAAGAATTGACAGACCCTCCCCCACACTGTCATGCTGATGTGTGAAAACTCTGACTGCACTAAATGATCCTTGCTGTATCATGATAAGTAGAAGGACTCCAAACAAAGTCTGTCTGCTTCTTCCAATGCCTTCAGTGGGAAGTTATTTTTCTCTAATGAATGATGCAAAATTAAAATGTGCTTTATTAGTTCCTTAATTATTTCTGTTATGTTCACTCTCCTTTTTTCTATTTCATATTTATTTATACTTTGGTAACCAGGAAAGTGAACTGGTCCCAGGACCCTTTTCAGCCATGACTTGGGCTACATTGGCAACGATAGTAATAAATATTAAATGCACTTAACAATACAAAGAAAAAAATACTGACATAAAAACATTGACCAAGATTGTATGTGCAACACATAGCCAATGTGGGACAGTGACCAAGTAAAACATTAAGTAACATTTACTAGAATGTATACATTAATAATGCTTAACTGTACTATGTTGTTTATTATAAATAATGAATTGTATGTACCTATATTGCACACACATACATACACACACACACACACACACACACACACACACATATATATATATATATATATATATATATATGATTTACTATTGTTTGTTCGAACAGCAAAACATTTGCCGTTCAAAACAATGAATAGTAAACCCCTCCCACAATGCTGACCCAAGTGATCGTCACATTTGAGTCGACATTGTGGCCGTAACCATCATGTGATAGCCGTATAGGAGCCACATCCCCCTACTAATATATTCTAACTCTGAGATCATACTACAGTGGGGATATGGATGAATTTCCAATCCCCACTGTACCGCGATCTCCGTACAGATAGTTAATTACACTTATGTGAATGCACTACAGCATTCCCATAAGTGTGTTTGACTATCCCATACATTAATGTTTTGTGCACGACATTCGGATTTTCAGCAGCAGAGCTGCTGACAGAATGTCATTCACACAAACCATAGTAAACCTATATATATATATATATATATATATATATATATATATATATATATATATATATATATATATATATATATATGGGTGTACTTCATATGACCTAAATTTCATTTGACTGAAATTCATTTGACCAAGACCATATAAGCTAAAGTTCAAAATACTGAAAACTCACTTGACTGAAACTCATTACACCGACACCTTACAATGCTAGATTTTAACAAAGTAGTGGCAGTGTGTATACTACTGTAAGGTAAGTAAAAGGTATATGCCCTTTTCCTCACTGTAGTGCAATCCTGGAGTTAGTATATATATATATATATATATATATATATATATATATATATATATATATATATATATATATATACATATATAGTTGGGGGGGCACATAAGTCATAAGACCTAACTTTCATATGACTGACATTCATTTGACCGAGATCATATAACCTAAAGTTCATAATACTGAAAACTCACTTGACTGAAACTCATAACACCAACACCTTAGAATGCTAGATTTCAACACACTAAAGTTTTGGTTTTATATCATCTGGTTTCTGATAAGAGGGTATAGAATTAGTTTTTAAGTTCTGGAAAGTGTTAGCAATTGGTAGTGTATGTGTGCATATCTATAGTTTGCAATTTAGTGTGTTGAAATCTAGCATTGTAAGGTATTGGTGTTATGAGTTTCAGTCAAGTGAGTTTTCAGTATTATGAACTTTAAGATATATAGTCTCAGTCAAATGAATGTCAGCCCGGTGATATGAAATTAGGTCTTATGAAGTAGACCCATATTTATATATAAATATATATATATATATATATATATATATATATACATACATATATATATATATATATATATATATATATATATATATATATATATATATATATATATATATATATATATATATATATATATATATATATATATATATATAAAGTGTACACACCCCTGTTAAAATGCCAGGTTTTTGTGATATAAAAAAAATGAGACCACAATAAATCATTTCAAAACTTTTCCCACCTTTAATGTGACCAGTAACCTGTACAATTCAATTGAAAAAAAACAAATCTATTAGAGGAAAAAAATATAAAAAAATAAAAAAATGTACAATACACTGGTTGCACAAGAGTGCACACCTTTAAACTAATACTTTGTTATGTGTGCACACCCTTAAACTAATACTTTGTTGAAGCACCTTTTGATTTAATTACAGCATTCAGCCTTCTTGGGTAGACACCTACCATCAATTAAAGAGATCCTGATTAATGCCAAATAATGTTCAGTTGTCCTAGTAGGGTTTGCCTGACATTTACTCAGTTGCCTGCTACAGCAAAAGCCATGGTTCCCAGAGAGCTTACAAAGCATCAAAGGGATCTCATTGTTGAAAGGTATCAGCCAGGAGAAGGATGCAAAATAATTTCCACAGCATTGGATATACCACAGAACACAGTGAAGACAATCATCAAAAAGTGGAGAAAATGTGGGACAACAGTGACATTGCAAATAACTGGACGTCCCTTCAAAACTGATGAAAAGACAAGATGGAAACTGGTCAGAGAGGCTGCCAAGGGACCTACAGCAACACTGAAAGAGTTGCAGGAATTTCTGGCAAGTACTGGTTGTGTACTATATGTGACAACAATCTCCCGTATTCTCCATATGTCTGGACTATAGGGTAGGGTTGCAAGACGGAAGCCTTTTCTTACACAGAAAACATCCAGGCCTGTCTAAAATTTGCAAAACAATAGATCAACTCTCCCAAAAGCATATGGGAAAATGTGTTATGGTCTAATGAGACCAAGGTTGAACTTTATGGCCACAATTCCAAAAGGTACGTTTGACGCAAAAACAACACTTCACATCATCAAAAGAACACCATCCGCACGGTGAAGCATGGCGGTGGCAGTATCATGCTTTGGGGTTGCTTTTCTTCAGCTGGAACTGGGTCTTTAGTCAAGGTGGAAGGAATTATGAACAGTTCCAAATACCAGTCACTTTTGGCCCAAACCCTTCAGGAACCTGCTAGAGAGCTGAAGATGACGAGGTATTTGATGCCAAGTATACATCCAAATCAACAAAAGAATGGCTTCGCCAGAAAAAAATTAAAGTTTTGGAATGGCTCAGCCAAAGCCCAGACCTAAATCCAATAGAAAATCTGTGGGGAGAACTGAAGAGGGCTGTGCACAAGAGATGCCTTCACAATCTGACAGATTTGGAGCACTTTTGCAAGGAAGAGGGGGGCAAATATTGCTATGTCAAGATGTGCCATGCTGATAGACTCCTACCCAAGAAGACTGAATGCTGTAATTAAATCAAAAGGTGCTTCAACAAAGTATTAGTTTAAGGGTGTGCACACACAACAAAGTATTAGTTTAAGGGTGTGCATACTTATGCAATCGACGTATTGTACGTTTTCTATTTTTTTTATTTTTTTCATGTAACATATTTGTTTTTCAATTGAATTGTACAGGTTATAGGTCACATTAAAGGTGGGGAATGCTTTGAAATGATTTATTGTGGTCTCATGTTTTATATCACAAAAACTTGGCATTTTAACAGGGGTGTGTACACTTTTTATATCCTCTATATACACACACACACACATATATATATATATATATATATATATATATATATATATATATATACACATGTATACCAACTCCGAGATCGCGCTACACCAAAAATACAGTGTGGAACAGGAATTATTCCTATTCCCTGCTGTAGCTCGATCTCAGCGTTGGTATATTTAAGTAGGGGGGTGGGGGGTGCAGCCCCCCACATGGGGGGGTGCAGATGTGCTTGCAATAATGTCTCCGTGTGTGTTGTTGTTTTTTTTTTTATTACTTTACAGTGATCGTGTCTCGACCATATGGTGTTCGATATTTTACATGCTCAATCTTTTCCCTCATTGGGAGGTTATCCAAGCTCTTGTGGATTTTGGGAATACCAAAAAACACCGGTATTCTGGACGTAATTATATTTAAGTAATTAAACAGGTGAATATCTATTCTCCTTTCAAGGAACATGTCTGTTATTTGTGAATGAATCCTTTTATATCCCACGTTTAACTCATTCTGTGTGACTTCTTTGTATGTGTCAGTACTTAAAACATCATACATTTGTTGTGATACATTTCCACACTCATAACTACCACCCCACCCCACTTGTCAGATTTCATCACTCTTATTCTCTCATTTTGCAGGAGTTCCAAAGTGACTTGCTCACTTTCATTTAAATTGCCCTTTAAATATCTTCTCCTACTATTGTGTAAGTTCATAATATCTACTTCACATAAACTTTCATATGTGACAAGTTTGGGGTGTAGCGGTGGGTTATAAGTAGAAGTGATATTCCATGTGTTATCAGGCGCTCTTTGCGAATTATGTTCAAACAATAGGGCAAAATTAACTTTCCTTAAAAACAACTTCAAGTCAATAATTGTGGTTGTCAAATCAAAACATGTTGTTGGTACAAAAGTCATGCCTTTAGATAACAGGTCAGCTGCCTCAGTGTTAATTATGACTTCAGAATAATTATAAACTTTAAAGTCCTTTTGTGCAGGGGCGGCTTGTGTTATAGGACTGCAGGACTGCAGTCCCCCCCACCTGTAAAAGGAATAAAATAAATTCCCCCACTGTAGAAAATGAAAAATAAACTTAAAAAAAAATTTACAAGTAGATTCCATGCATGCGTGCTTAGTTCCTGACTGTTGTGTTAGGCAGTCCACAACTCCTTGCACGCATGCATGCTTCATTCCTGCACACCAGACTGCTCTGTTAGGCAGTCCGGATAAGGAAGGGAGGGAACTCCACCCTGCCAGCCCAGAGATCTGGTGCATTGATGACTACACAGACCAGAAGAACACTGGACTGCATCACCCACAGGCTGGAGGCTCCAGCCTACTCACATCTCATGGGGAGACCCAGAAAGCCTGCATGGGCTGTTATGGAGGACAGGGAATCATTGGGCTGCTGCAGAGGACCACTACAGGACTTAGGCTGCCATGGAGGAAGATCTGCAGGTAGTGTGCGTTTGCATGAAATGCCCCAGTTGCTACATGGTGGTAGGTAGAGAATAAGGCTTGAACCTTGTACCTTGGGCCCAAGTGACAAGAGCCTGAATTCCCTACCCACCACCATTTGTAAAACATTTGCAGATTTTTGCCTCATATTTGTACTGTTCTGTTCTTCATAATATCTGTGGTTTCTGTATTTTTGTTACTTAACACAGCCAGTAGTGCAGTGGTGCAGTAGTAGCAGTGTTGCCTGACAGCTACAGGTTGTCTGGTTTGATTCTTGGCTGGGGTGCCTTCTGTGTGGAGTCTGCATGTTCTTCCTGTGTTTGTGTGAGTTTGCTCTGGTGTCCTCAGTGGATATTTGTCCCTATTTTTGGACTGTATTCCCCAATTATTGGCTTTGTCCAGGTTTTTTGTGCCAAGGTTGAGAGCTACGGTGATAACTGAACTCACTGAATATGTTTGGGGACTGTATTCCCCCATTATTGGCGTTGTTCAGGTGTTTTGCACTAAGATGTTGACAGCTATGGTGAGAACTGAATTCACTAAATGGTAGCCATTTAAGATTCAGTCTACCTTTCTTTCTTTCATAAAACAAATGATTTGGCATAGTGGTATGTTGCTCTGACTGTTTTGCACAGTGTCCTGGGTTCAATACTTGGCAGTGAAATGTATGGTGGTAACGCAGCATTTTATTCTAACAACTTTCCAACATTATACAAGCAATGTTTAAAATGTGTCCCCATGTTTTGGTCTTTTGTCCCTCCCACCACCAATGTTGGATTTTTCCAGATTTCTTGTGCTGCAAAGTTCAGAGATGCAGCTGTGTCAAGTAGATTTTACAGAATCAGACAGATGTGGGAGACACACATGTGAAGTCCATGTCAGCATGATGATTGAAAATAGAAACAAATACATAGACATGCAGTGAGTGTTAAGGATGAGGTATGTGCAGTACTATATTAAAATACCGTAAGTGACACAGGTATGCAAACACAGACATACTTGTGCATGCTGAAATGGCAGACAACAAGGAAAACTATAATGTAGCAATCAATGAAGGATGACAAAGATTATATTCTGTTAACAGAACTCCTCATGTGTGCATAGTAGTGAGAGTGAAACATCAGTGACTGAATATGCAAAATGCGATATAGTATTGTATGCCAACATTAGCTGGCATGTAATAATCACTATCAGTGACTGAATATGCAAAATGCGATATAGTATTGTATGCCAACATTAGCTGGCATGTAATAATCACTATCAGTGACTGAATATGCAAAATGCGATATAGTATTGTATGCCAACATTAGCTGGCATGTAATAATCACTATCAGTGACTGAATATGCAAAATGCGATATAGGATTGTATGCCAACATTAGCTGGCATGTAATAATCACTATCTTTTTTATTGCTCTGTTGTAGTACATAGCAGTCATTATGTATTGAACTTAAGCAACCCTTCTGTTGCTGTAATACATCATCTTTTCCTGTATGCAGCTGAAAACCACACACAAAATTGTGCATTGTGCATAGACTGTATGCACAGGTTTCAGGAAACTTCCAACTCCATCATACTTCTGGTGAGTTTCTCTTCTTCATCTTCACCTGCATCTGCTTTACTAGTACCCTATTTCCATGGGTATGTGCATAGTGTTCCCCGTACATGTACTTTTGCAATGGTAAAGTGGCCATGATTGCCCTTCATCTTATTTAATTAATTTGGCATTAGATGCATTACAGATTATGTCAGATTCTGCAGATTCTGATGGATGTGTTTATATATGTCTGTCTGTGTATTATGAGGATATCCATAATTGTTTGCAGATATTTGTCACCTTTTGGACATAAGGACTGATGCACATTTGTCTTCCTTTAGTACATTCCGGCTATTACTGAAAGTTCCATTTAGCTTGTTTACCTTGTGTAGATGTGCATTGGGGATGTACATGTATATCTTACTTTATGAATGAGTTATCCTGGAATACAGCTTTGACATGACTGATTGTATTTGCACTGACATCGCTGGTTATGTCTTCTTTGTACTGAGCTATTTGCCGTAGACCAGGGGATGTTTGCATATTACTTGGCTAGCCACAGTTCTTGTGTGGAACTCAGCATACTCCACTAAACTCCACAAACTTTATGGAATCTGACCCAATAACAACCTGTCCACTTTCAAAGACCAACCAAAAGACCATCTCACTGAATGGCTGACTCTTGGCTATGCTCTAAATCTAACACAGGCTCCTCCCTCCTTAGCACTACTTCCCCCACATTCTTCTCATTCCCAAAGCAGTTGGACATTAATAATAAACAACGAAGACTCGTTTGTAAATAAAATGTATATAGTCTTAGTCTCTTGGAACTACTGCTATTTCTCTACTCTTAGACTAACATTTTTTGTCACAACTAACATACTACTCACTATTCTATAACTTAAAGGTTACATTAATCTAATGAATCCTGCATACTGTGCCTAACTCCCTTAAATGTTTCATTAGCTGAAATCAACCTGAATATCTTGTCTAACGCCTTTAAATGGTACATTTCCCTAATGCAACTGAATATTTTAGCTAACTCCCACTTTAATACAAGGTATCTGTATGTTTACTCATACATATCCATGCTTTGAGTTGTTCCACTACAAATGCGTGCATATAATATATTCCATTTCAATATGGTATTGTGATTGTTTCACTGCACATGGATACTATTATTCAATATGTTTTAAAGTAAACAAATTCAAAATGCTGCTGTGTATTATTTTTAGTGAATTTAAAGGCATGCAAGTAGGCGTGTGTGTGTGTGTGTGTGTGTGTGTGTGTGTGTGTGTGTGTGTGTGTGTGTGTGTGTGTGTGTGTGTATGTGTGTGGGTTTGCCTTCATTAAAGATTGGGTGCTGGGCTGCCAACTCGACACGGTAAAAATTCACTGCCAATCATTAGCGGATGGGAGTTCCGCTGTGGGGACCCTTAATCGGGAAAAGCCGAACGACAGAAGACTGCCTGTCGAATAAGATATTAATATATAATTAACTTGAGTTAATTTACATTGTATCTTGTATTATATTGTAGTAGTGAAGCTTTTCTGCCCAGGCCTTAGATGAAAAGGGGTTCTACAGCCAGCTGCTCCCTGCCAAGAAATAAATACATGGCCTGATAGCTTAGCGGTAAAGTGTTGGACTGAGGAACCAAAGGTTGCAGGTTTAAATCTTGCTTAAAAGGGGCTACTGTAGGCTGAATGTTTATGCTTCATTGAATAAGATAAAAGGGAACCTTCAGAAGACATCTGGTACGGCAAGAATTCGAGAGTTTAATAACTTTATTGATAATACAACTAACGTTAGAAAGATATGTTTCGTTACCACATATGATGCCTTATCAAATGAGGTAAAGGAAATAATCAAACATTACTGGAATTTTTTGTTAAAATTTAAAGAACTTTCAGATGTACTATGTAAAGCTCCTATTTTTTCATATGGAAAAGCAGGAGTATCAAGGATATTTTAGTACACACTAGCTTTTCTTCTCCTGATTGTAGAATACGTCAGACACTGAATGCAGCTGACACATTTCCCTGTGGTAGAGGTATTACATGTAAATATGTATGTAGAATGTTTGAATATATTAATGGAATTTATTTTAAGGTAAAAGTGTCTATATCCTTGTAATACATAAAGGGTTGTCTATGCATTAAAGTGCCCTTGTGGCATGTTTTATGTGTGGTGAGAGCAAGAGGGCTTTCAAGCTTAGAGTCCAAGAACATTATAGGGATATCAAAAATGGTAAGCCAGAAAGCCCTCTCGCTATGCATTTTAAAGATTGCCACAATAAAAATCCAGATGGCAGTTTAAGTCCAGCTGGTATTAATGTGGAATGTAATTGGAAAGTTTTTTAACCTAATTAAGGGTTAATTATGTAATGAATGGTGAACTGATTTTATTATTTAAACTAGAGTGCCTAGAACTGTTTTATTCTCCTTTGAATGCTTCTTGGTGAGGCGCTAGAGGTTTTAATAAATTTTGGTGCTTAGATCTTGGTTCAACGTTGTTTTTTTTTTCAAATCTTCCTTGAGAATATCTGCTTAAGAAATGCTGATTAGGATTGCTTGCTCTTGCTGTATTGTCTGGATTCTCTGGAAATGTTGTTTATGTCAGCAATGAAGTATATATACAAACTGTAATTTTATTGTTCCACTACAGAATTGTTGTATGCAAAGCCCTGCATTGAGGATAGAATAAATTGTCAGTTTTACAGTAACCCTATAATTTTAATTTTCTGGGAGCTTCCTGTTTAAGAATTATACTATTCCTTTGGAAATTGAAATGCAGCAGAAGTAGAAGTGGGATGCAGCAGCTGTGGTAAAATATGAACAACTACTTGTGCACCAAATATTATTGTTATGCAGAGATTAGTATCTTTATAGTTGTATTTATTTTTATAGAGTGCTGTGAACAGTGGATAGAAGCATGTAGCAGATAAGGTTTAGCATCCTAAAGAGAAACCTGATCAGTGCATGCCTGAACTAAAATATCACAAATGTGAGCATGGTGAATGAAAAGGCATACATCCTTAATATGACTTAAAGCGCTTCAAAAGATCAAGGAAAGAAGCAGTGAACAGAAATGTTCAGCCAGATAACCTGGGTTTGACTTAAGTAACCTCTATATGTATAATGTGCCACTGTGCTAAAATCAATCCCAATTAAATACTGTGATGTACACTGTAGTTGATATAATGTGATGGTTTATCTCACATAAAAATAACTTTCCAAAGTAGTTTTGAGACTATGTGCTATTCATGCATTCATTCATTAATTCACTCACTTTTTAAAACCCAATGTACCTTGGTAAGGGTTTTAGGGATGCTGGAACCTGTGTTAGCATTACAGTTGTATTCTGTGTCTAATATTTTGTCTGTTCTTCAATTTGCATTTAAATGTTGGCATCCCACAATGCCACTAGAGTGGGTGGGGTTACATAATTGCATATGTAAATTTTATGTTAATAAGTGTACAGATTTTTCACCAGTTGTACTTACTTTTCATGGGTCTTTGTCCAGATTTTTGTTGATTCCAGGCTGAGCAGTATGACTATCAATATGACCAAAATGTTCAGGGAACATTCAACGCAGTACTCCATCACACAAAACAAACTAATAATAAAATGGTTTTAATAAGTTTTAGCATTTAATTTTATTAAAGATAAGATTATAAGCTGTATGACCCTGGCTATCTTTCTCAATATTTTATAACCTGGTACCATATGGTGAAGACAAAAGGAGAGGAGGTCAAAAACGACCCATAAAAAATATTAAAAGATAAAATCCAATAACAGCTATTTTTCTTTTTTCTCCATAGGCTCCCTGGAACCATGATTCAGAGGAGTTGTAAGAAAGAGATATCTGGAGAAACAACTGGTCAAGACCTACAAAAGAAAAAAAAAAGAAAAAAAAACAGTTATTTTATTGTGCCCTACACACTTCCTATATATATGTATACAGACACACACACACACACACACACACACACACACACACACACACACACACACACATATATATATATATATATATATATATATATATATATATATATATATATGTTAACATGGCTGGGTGCAGCATCATGAATTTATCATTAATGTGTGTACTTAAGGCTCAATAAACTTAGATTTCATAAAACCATAGATGGTTTTGAGGAAGAATGTATGAACAAGAGAAGAAGTGCATACAATGTTATGGCTTTCTTAGTGGGGTTACATCAGTGTAGGTATGGCAGTGATACACAGCTCCTTGGAAGATGCAGGACTGGTGGAGATCTTGACACAAAAAGAAGTGCCATGTGCAGTGGAATGTTGGTCTGTTAGGCAATCCAGAGCTACTTACATCCACACCAGTTAATTGCAGTGCATGTTTGATCAAACAATTATGTTAGTGCAAGCAATGAGTACTGTACTTGTCCTGTACTTACAAAGCTTTGCATTCATAGCTTCATAGGTTCATAGGTGTGTACTAGGCTAATGGTCCTGGGGCCTTTACAAGCCTAGCCCACAGAAGTGCCCTGGCATTGTGCCGCCCGTTGTTAATTTCCAGTGCCTCCATCAATTAGAATAACTGGAGTGATCCCCAGGGTGAACTCTCTATTTGCCAACCACTCATCAAGATTTTGAATAGGGCTAGTGAGATGCTCTGCTTGACATTTATGGGAAGTCTGTTCCAGAGCATGGCTAGTCTCTGGGTTATGAACCTGTCTCTCCAGCATTTCTGTTGATTGTGGTAATGAGGTTGAGGTCTCTGGAGCATGTGGTGTGGAGGGATTGAGATTTATTTACATGTAGCATTTCTAACAGAGCTGGTTCAGACATGGCTTTATTAGTCAAGCAGAGATCGCCTCATAGTAGATGATATGAGACAGAGAAAAGCAGGAGTTCTTTGTGTCTGTCCATGTAGGCATGTGTTTAAGGCCTAGGATCCTCTTTGTGAGGTAATTTTGTGGCCTCTCCATCTGTTGCAGGTGTCTAGTGAGGTACATGCCAAATGGGACATTATACTCTATGATTGGTCTAATGAGGGAAGAGTAGAGAGAAATGATGACCTCTTTCTTTGTGGATGCAAAACCCTTGGTAATGAAATGTGTCACATAGAAGGACTTTCTGACCACAGTGTTAATGTGGTGGTCGAAGGAGAGGTTGCTGTCAACCTGTGTCCCCAGATCTCTTATAATGCCTTCAGTGTTCAGTGGGCTCCCATCAATGTGGTAATTAGCGGGAATTGAGTTTTTCCCAAAGGAGCTGGCAATGCATTTTTTGACATTAAGCTTAAGGCCATGATTTTGACACCAGTCATTGGTCTCAGTGAGGCCTTTCTGTAGGATGTCTGCATCACTTGGGGAGTTAATAATGACTCCCAGGTTGCAGTCATCTGTGAATCTGGTCAGCCAGAGTCCCTCAGTGTTGGCCTGGACTTCTGAGAAGTAGATGCCAAACAGGAGAGGACCCAGGACTGATTCCTGTGGGACTCCACTTGTGACTGGTCGGCAGTCTGGCTTGGAGTCTGCTACCTTCACACTGTGGGTTCTATCTGTGAGCCAATTTGCAACCCACCTAATGATATAGGGGTTGATGCCTAGTTTTCTGGGTTTATCAATAATTCCTGAGTGAGGAATGGTATCAAAGGCCTTGGCCAGATCGAGGTAGGCTGTATGAACTGCCTTACCTTCATCCACTGCTTGGTGACTTACTCAAAGAGGTCAACCATTTTAAGCAGGCATGATCTACCTTTCACAGAATCAAGCTGCATGGGATCTAGAGCTTAGAGATTCCCTGTATCCTTGTTAATTAGGTCCATGATGATGCACTCCATAGCCTTACATATCAGACTCATCAGGCTAATGGGGCAATCATTTCCAGGGTCTGTAGTTGCTCATCCTTTATGGAGAGGGTTGACTGTAGCAGTGTGCCGTTCGGTAGGGACAAAGCCTGAGGTGAGGCCGTGAGTGAACAGAGCACACAGATGTGGTGCCAGTTCACTTTGTAATTTATGTAGAACATAGCCAGGGATATTGTCGGGTCCCATGGAAGCTGTACTCTTGGCCTTAGACAATGCAACTTTAACCTGTGCTGCAGTAATGTTGCGTGCCTGGCATTCTTCCAGTACTGAGATTGGTTCTTTAGGGGTGGAGATAGGGTTAAAATTGGCACTGAATCTGTCAGCTAGTATGGTGGCAATATTTGTTGGCTCTGTATAGGAGGTACCATTGTGCAGTAACTCAAAGCAAATCTGGGTATTGCCATGGAGATTTTTGATATAACTATAGGAGGCTTTGTAGTTGTTTTTAGTGTCTGTTGCAATTCTGCCTTCATAGCTGGCTTTGGAGGTTTTGATGAGAGATCTCAACTTTTTGTTGAGGCTAATAAGGGGAATTTTTCCAGTCTTGGGACTTCACCTTTTTCTGCAACGGTTTCATCCTTCTGTTGTAGAGTTTATTAATGGCATGAAGCCACAAGACTGGCTTCCTTTTTTTGGAGGAGAGCATCTTGGTTCTGTTGGGTATGGCTAGTTCCATGCATTTATGTATTTGTTTGTACAGTGCATTGGTGTATGATTCGGCAGTCATGCATCTATTTTCCATTGGCATGGGTACTGTGAAGTTAGCCACCTCTGTTTTTAGGAGTCCAAAGTCAGCTTTGGAGAAGTTTTTCATGGTGGATACCTTTGCTTTTGGGGGGGGTGGGATGTGGATTTCCATGGTGATTAGTTTGTGATTAGATCTAACCAGGGAGGAATTGACTATTGGTGTAGAGCAATGGTTGCCCATGTTAGTAATAACCAGGTCAAGGATGTTGCTTCCTCTAGTGGGGGTAAGAATGAGCTGGCCAAGGGCATTGGAATTGATGAATTCCAGGAAGTGTTGGGCCAGTGAATTGGTGCATGAGTATTTTTCTCGGCTGATGGAGGGGAAGTTGAAGTGACCTAGTATGAGAGTGTTGGGCTGGATATTAATAGTTTCCATGGTGCTTATGAATGTGGAGTGAGAGTCTTGGGACATGGTTGGGGACCTATACCAAGCTACGACCTGAATCGCCATCTTACCCAATGTTAGTTGTACCTGGAGTATCTCAGATGCCTTATGCTGGGCTACTAGTCTGAAGGTGTGCATATCCTTTATGAATATGGAGACACCATCACTTGTGGAGCTTCGGTCCACATTCTGGGGCCAAAAGGTGTGGAATAAGTTATAACCTGATAGCACATGGGTGCTTTCTGCTGTTTTAAACCAGGTCTCCGTTACAGCACAAATGTCGATGTTCTCCATTTTGAGGAGTGCTTCAGGTGAGGGCATCTTGAGATTTAGACTTCTAGCATTGAGCAGCTTGACCCTCAGTTTCCATTTATGTATGGCTGTTATGGCAGTAAATGGTCTTTGGAACACCACCTAAAAAAGGCACTATAGGGGTGGCAAGAGCCTTAGCCAGTCCCCAGAATCCCAAGGGTGACAGATGCAGGCCATCTCTGGCAAAGCATCGAAGTCTATCAATCATGTCATCCCAAGCAGACAGATAATGTATCCCCTTAGAATGACACCAAAAACTTAGCGAATTGTTGAAGGTAATCATTTTCTGCTTGTACTGTGGTATAATTCTGGGTGATCGTAGGATGCTGCTCAGGGCTAGGGTCATACTTATCTGGGCCACATAATCTGAGAGCTCCACCATTTCTATTTTCATGTAGTCCATGGAGGTGCATCTAAGGTCATTCATACCCACATGGACAATGACAGAGTCATACTTGTACCTGTTGTGGAGTGAGCTGAATGCATGTGTTATGTGTCAGATTCTGACACCTGATAGACAGCTGACTGTTACCTTCTCCTTATTCAACCTAGTGAGTGAGACATCAGTGTGCCTCACTATTGAGTCATCTATGACTATTGTATTGGGTAAGCTGTTTTGCCTTAGGGGCTTAGGTTGAGGGGAACACTGTGTAGGTGAGCTATGTGTCTTGTGGTTTGTGCTGTGTTGTGGTGGTCGAGTGCATTTCTGCCTTGGAGGTCTCAGCTGTTTGGGTAGATTTCTCTCCAATGCTCCACAAAGGTGGGTGTGTGGTTTGTGTCATTATGTGAGGGCTGTGATGATGGGTGTTCTGGAAGACTATGTGTTCCATGTGGTGTGGTGTAGGTTTTGACCTTCTCCTCTTGACCAGCTATTCCAGGCTTGGCTGGAGAGGGCATGGCTTCCAGTTTGGAGATATAAGCACATCTCTCACAAGTCTGAGTGTTGGGAGGAAAGAGGAGAGGGTTGTCTGTGTACATGATGCAGTTGCAACACTGCCTCAGAATGCCCAAGTTCACCAGGTTAATAGGAAAAGGACAAAGAGCAAATCACACCACTCAAGGCCATTCAAACAAATATAAAATGCATAAGAAAAAAGAATAAACGTCCCACCTCTTGCTCTCAAATATTTAAATAACTGAAACACTCTTAGTACAAACTGCAGTTTAGGTGGAAGCTTGGTAGCTCTTACAAGAACTGTTAAGCTGTTAAAAACAGCAGTTTAAATTGAAGCTTGCTAAAACTGTTAGCTGTTAACAGCAGCTGAAATACTCTTGATACAAACAGCAGTTAGAGTGGAAGTTTGCTGGCTCTTACAATAACTGTTGGACTGGTAAGAACAGCTGAAGCACTCTTGATATAAACAACATTTTAAGTTGAAGCTTGCTAGCTCTTACATGAAGTGTTGAGCTGTTAAAGACAGCTGAAGCACTCTTGATAAACAGCAGTTTAAGTTGAAGCTTACCAGCTCTTACAAGAACTGTTGAGCTGTTAAAAACAGCTAAAGCTCTGTTGATACAAATAACGATATGCTTGTTTTACTATTTGTTTTATATAATAAAGAGTTTTTAACAGTCTAATTAGAAGTGGGAAGCTCTTACTTAGATCTGTGACCTGTTTATATCAAGTGTGCTTCAGTTGTTCTTACCAGCCCAACAGTTCTTTATAAGAGCCAGCAAACTTCCACTCTAACTGCTGTTTTAGTTATTATTTGGCGCATGATCCAAAATAGTTATTGGGTGCTTATCAAGACCTTCAATTAAATGCACATGTTCCTGAGAAATGTAAATTGTGTCTAGCCTAGACCAGTTTTTGTAACTTGGGGAATAATATGTTAATTCACTCCAAACTCCTACTACTAAATTCACATCTTCCATGCCAAATATTTTCATACAGTTCGTCAAAAATCTACCCTACTTTGTTATATGTTCCCTTCTGAGTCCCCCAGACACATCTTCACTGCTGCAAATTAAATTCCAGTCTCCACCTACAAGTAATATTCCCTGCTGAAAGCTGATTATTTCTCCCAGATTTTCCTTAAGGTCCATTATAGCAATTTTAGGTGGAATATAAATACATGCCAATGTAATCCTCCTCCCATGCCAGTAGCTCCTTAGTACTATAAATCTACCATTATTATATTTTATCCTATCCTTCTATCACTACTGGAGCTCCTCTTGCAATTAATATAAGTACTCCTCATTTCCTTTGACCCAGGTATTCCACTAAATAACAGTCCTGAAAACCTTTTTTTATTAAATTCATGTGTTCATTTCTTTCCAAATGTGTCTCCTGAAGCATAACTATTTGCACTCTACATTTTTAATGTTAATTCACTGCTCTTCCTTTTTTGTATTTATCTGTGAGATCATTAACATTTAAAGATAATATAAAAGCATCATTATGTTAAAAAGTTATTATTC
>NC_056726.1:414437973-414472586 GCF_019279795.1 Protopterus annectens | reverse complement strand
CAATACACATATATATATATATATATATATATATATATATATATATATATACACACACACACACATATATATATATATATATATATATATATATATATATTTACATTTACATATACATATACATATATACTAACACAGATCAAGAGGATGATATTGTTTATGATGTTGACCAAAAGCATGTAATTAGAGTATGTGGCAACACTTTAGGGGGACAAAAGGGACCAGGCCCAAATATGTTTTATCAGTCTCCATAGCTTTTTAGAAATCTTGGAATACCAAATGCATCAGAAATAATGTAAAAATACCCTACGTTATGTCATTAATGTTTGGAAGAACACTTAGGAGAGGAGAAGAGGAGGGAGATAATTAACTGTAAGTAAATCAAAATTGTGTTCTTAACAATAGTATTTTTATAGTGCATGATATAATCTGCATGCTATAAAGTAACATTTTCTCAGTTATTTTCAAGTATAACAGAGATACTAAAGTAATCATGTGCCCTGTTTTTTCCCTTCCTCCTTATTTAATTTAAAGAAATATAGGCACTGCAATGTAAAAAAGAAGAAAAGTCTGGTCAAAAGAGCATGATATAAGAAAAATCTATGCGCTTTTTCTCATTCTTGCATTGGGGAATGGCTGGATTAAGGATCTTGGCTTGATCTAGTAACAAGTTTTAAGAGAAAGCAAATAAATGAAAAAGAACATTGAATATAATAAAGTTTCCTCTTGAAAATAAATAAATGCTTGTAGAAGCAACTCTGTATCTGGTTCTCATGTCTCCATGGAGACAATTAGACAAAGAACGATAAAAACAGAATACTTCTTTCTTTGAATGGCTAGGAGATAATGGGCCGGATTCACGAAGGCTTGCAAGGAATCTAAGAGTAGAGTAAGACTCCTGACAGCCAATATTTCTGCTGAGCGATCCAGGAACAGCCGGCAGGGGCGTGCATGAGAGCTCCTAAAACTACCCTTGCATGGACAGTGTTATGTTATGCAAATTATATCATTTGCTGCTAAAAGCTATGGAAATTAGGTAAATTTGCGATCCTGGAAACACTAACCTGTCCGAGTAAGAGTAGTGTTATTTGCAGAAATGTACTCCATTGGTAACGGAGAACCATTCGGCAAATAGCAAAACGGAGCCATGACAGCTCCAAATAAAGGATGCATCTAGTTGAGGAAGCATGTCAATGGCCAAATATAAGGCCATTGGCATTTTTATCTGAATAAAAATAATAAAAGATATTTTTCCCCCAATCTCTGATGTTTAAGCATAGCGCAGTGCCGTGCAAATGTGTGGCGCACTAAAAACCAGCCAAAAAAAATAAAAAACAAAAATAGGCATTTTATTAACAATATTCATCTGCCATGCAGGTGAATGGCAGTCTGAAGATAACATGGCTACTGAGTAGTGGGTGCTATGGGGGGAAGCTCAGTCTGAGAGATGTAACCAAGCATTACTAGGCAATCCTATGCAAATGAGGATAAGGATAGTGAATCCCAATTTTCCCTGCCATGTAAACCATGTCCCTAGAGGGTATGAGTAGGATTAGGGGAGTAACAGAGTAGAAAATAAGTGACATCATGAGGGGGTATGTATCAAAGAGTGTAAGCTTATTGGAGCAGAGTGGCATGTGTTTGCTGTAAGTGACTCAGGACTGGAAGAGGCGTGTCTACAGTTGTCTTAACTGAAACCCAGAAACCGAAGGTGTATGCAGTGGATATCACTAAAGTTTCTTGCAAAGATGCTTACACTGTGTGCACGCGTGAGCGTGCCTGTAAACCCGTCTAAGCCTGTGTGCATGTGTGTGCACCCGTGTAAGCCTGTGTAAGGCTGTCTAAGTCTGTGTGCATGCATGTGCACCCGCCTAAGCCTGTGTAAGCTTGTGTAAGCCTGTGTGTGTGCGTGTGCGCTCGTGTGCGCGTGTTTGCGCTTGTTTGCATGTCACTGTCCCTTGTGGAAACAGAAAGGGAAAAGGAAGAAAAAGAAGTAGTAGGAAGTTAACCAAGGAGAACTAGCAGAGCTGCCAGGTGAAATCAATCAGAATCAGCCAATTACACAGGCAGTCCACTAGCCCAGCCCAGCACTTAAAACTCTGCAAACAACATTCCCCCATGTTTTTCTCAGACTGCAGTCCACAAAGAGAAGTGAAAACTTAAAAAGCTTAACTGAGACAAAGAAATTTTAGGGGCTGCCATTGCTATTATAAGGCAACATGTGCAAGATGCTGAGGGTGGTGCCATTGCGAATGCTGCTGAGCAACCCACAGTGAGGAGACGGAGAAGAGTGTACAGGCCCAGGGTAACCTACCAGGGGCTACATGAGCTGGAGATAGTGGAGTGCTATAGAGTGGACAGAGACCTCCTGCAGCAAATTGTTGAGCTGTGCAGGCCATGCCTCACACACAGAACCAACAGAGAGGAACCCATCCCAGTGGAAACCAAGGTATGTGTTGGCCTAAGAATACTAGTAACAGGTACCTTCCAGAGACCAACTGGTGATATGATGGAGATTTCACCGGCATTAGCATCCAGGGCACTGCAAAAGTTCCTGAATGCCATGTCAGCACATGTCGGTGATCATGTATATTTCCCCAATTCCCGTGAGGTATTGGCCAGCAATATGCATCTCTTCCAGCAAATAGCGGAATACCCTGAGGTAGTGAGTGAAATTGACTGCACGCACATACACATCAAAGCACCAGCCGGTGAGCGGGGTAGGGCCTACATCAACCACAAGGGCTTCCACTCCATCAACTGCCAGGTCATGTGCAATGCCCAGGGCATAATACTGAATGTGTGTGCTGGCTGCCCTGGAAGCTACCATGATTCCCATATCTGGCATCTGATGCGGCTGTACCAGACATTTGCCAATGGGGACATCCCTGATGGTCACCTAGTGGGGGATGCTGAATACGCACTGGAGCCATGGCTGATGATACCCATCAGAAATGCACACACACCTGAACAAGAACTCCATAATGAGACACATGCACAAACACGAAATGTAATCTAGCATGTGTTTGGGATGCTCAAGTCATGGTTCCGGTGCCTGGACACATCTGGTGGAGCCTTGCAGTACTCACTAACTACATGTACCCAAATTGTCATGGTATGTGCCATGCTACACAATATGATCCTGCGAAAATAGCTGCAGCAGGAACAGCATGGGGCAGGGCCAAACAGCCCCCCACCATTGCCAAGGTCTGCACAGGTACAGCATGACTTGGAGGAGGAACAACCTGAGCCTGCCCCAGTAGGCAGAAGGAGGCGTGCCCAGTATGCCTTGGCCTTGGCAAAGAGGCAACGCATTGCACATACACTGGCTCAGTAGGAACCCTGGAAATGATACCTCTCTCTGACTCACACATAAAATAAAAGGGATGCATAACTTGACACTACCTGTCTCCAAACATGTATAGGGAGTGTAGTATGTGCATCTGAGATAAGCAGCCCTGCAGCACCACCTGAGACACGATTGCCATGTTTTAAGCAATATAAAGCAGTGCTAAGCAGCTTTTACCAATATTTAGTATATGTAAACAAAATTGCCCGTGCTAACTAGCGCAATGTCAGGCAATGTTGAGCAAAGTTGGGCAAGGTCGGGCAAAGTTGAGCAAAGTCAGGTAAACATGCTCATATTAGCTTTACTGTCCCTTAAGCAGTCTGGTTTGCCCAGCATGAAAATAAAAAAGCAGTGACAGGGCTCAAACCCAGGATACTATGCACTATAGTCACAGCACTGAACCACTAAGCCCTGATAGCATTTTAGTAACACAGACACAGCAGGACAATTGTACACTAATGCAAACACAAAGAAATGCTGTATCATGCCCCTAAAGAGGCATATGGGTAACCTCCCCCACAGGCCCATGCAGACAGAGAGCATCAGGCCAGGCGGTGTGGTGTGATGTGGTTGTGTAGGCTATGAAGTTGCAATCTAATATACGTGACATTGGACGCTAAGAAGTGTAGTACAGTAGTATGCCTCAAGCCAGTATGATAGGCAACAGTAGGATCAGTGTTAACTTTACCCCCCCTCTCACCCATGAAAGAGCACATCTCTATAATGGAAGACTGCAAAGTTGCTGTCATCACGGCTGCACAGGTAAAAAACACTCTCCAAAGCCAGTATCACAGCAGCCATGGGACCAGATAACTTCACATGCTGTGTTCCACACAAACCACAGAATGAACAGGCACCACACTGACGTACCATGTGCAGTCATAGACTCACCTCATGCTTTGTTGCTGCTGAATGGTGCACAGTGATGGTTATTCCACTACACAAGGGTGGAGACACCACAGACCCCAGGAACTAGCGCCCCATTAGCCTGATGAGCCTGCTCTTCAAGGCCATGGAATGTATCATCATACAACATATAAAAAATTACATTGGTAATCCCCAAACCCTGGACCACAACCATGCTGGGTTTGTAAAATGCAGATCATGTCTCCTAAACCTGATAGATGACATTGAAGCAGTCAACAGAACCATAGACAAGGGTAAGGTGGTTCACACAGCCTATGTTGATCCTGCCATGGCTTACAACACCACACCACACTCTGGAAATATAGATAAACCCACTAAACTAGGTAAAAAATGCTATGTCACAAGATGGGTTGCCAACAGACTTACTGACAGAACACACACTGTGAAAGTAGCAGACTCCAAGTATGACTTTGGACCAGTGACATGTGCAGTACCACAGGGTCCAGTCCTGTGTCTTGTCCTGTTTAGTATCTACTTCCCTGAAGTAAACTGTAACATGGAAGGTTTGTGGCTACTGAAGTTTCCAGAGGACTGCAAACTAGGAGCCATAATTGCAAATACTAAGGATGTGGACATCCTACAAAAGGGCCTCACTGAGACAGATGGATGTTGTCAAAGCCATGGGCTCTAGCTCAATGCCAAAAGGTGCATTGTCATTCCCTTTGTTAAAAGCTCTGTAGCCAAGAACTAAAACATAGGCGGTAGTATACTTAACACTGAAAGTGTGACAAGACACCTTGGGTTACAGGAGGACAGTGGACACAACTGTGATAATCACATCCTGACAGTAGTCAGGAAACCTTGCTATGTGACACACCTCATCACAAAATGTGTCTCATGCAGAATAGAAGAGGACATTGTTCCCCTGTACTCATCACTCACTAGAACTATAATAGAGTACAATGCCACTTTTGCTATGTACCTCACAAGACAACTACAACAACTGGAAAGCCTGCAGCAATACCTCACAAAGAGCATTAGTGGCTTGAAATACATGCCATACACAGACCATCCCAAAATGCTCCATCTGTACTCCCTTACATATCGCCTACTCAGATGTGTTCACTGCCTAACATACAAAGCTATGTCAAACGCAGAGCTGTTGGACATGCTCCACGTAAAACACTCAAATCCCTCTGACCTTTGGACCCAAACCCACGAGTGAAATACTAAAGGAATGGGTGTACCCATTTACCTTATGAATACCCACACCTTCAGGTTAGTTGGCACAGCATGAGGTCTTGGTGACCATGCAAGTGCAACTAACATTGGGCAAAGCTGCTCATCAGATTGTAGCCTGCTACAGATCACCTACCTTGTCTCAGGAAACTCACTCAGTATTCCAGAGAACAGTGGAAAATATAAAGGTCCTATCAAACACCATTATATGAGGTGATTACAACTACCCAAACATTGAGTGGGAGAATTACTCGTCTACAACGTCCTTTGCCCAATGTTTCCTAGAGTTTAAAAACTCTAACACCCTGGAACAGCTGGTCACCATGCCCACTAGAGGTGACACCATACTGGACATGATCATCACCAACATGGGGTACTTGTGTTCCACAACAGAGATAAAACCCTCGCTGGTAATATCAGATCATAAAGCAATCACACTGGACATCCACATCCCCCCCCCCACCCAGTCAATGAAACCACCGTGAAGACATTTTCAAAAGCAAACTGCACACTTCCTAAGACCAAAGTGGAAAGCTCCAAAGCCCTCTTGCTATAGGATAATGGTATAGAATCTGTCAAATCATTTACAAGTGCATCCTATGAGCATCTACAGGGATGCATGGATCGAGACATCAAAAATAAAACCAAGATGCACTCCTCCAAAAATAAGAAAACAATCTGGTGGTCATTGCCCATAAATAAGCTAGACAACAGAAGGAGGAAACTAACACCTGATAGAGCCAACTTCACTAAAGGAAAGGCATCACCGATCATTATTAGGAAGAAATAATGATCGCTCATAAAATAATTCAAGGACAGTTTCTAAAGACAAATTGCCAAGGAATGTAAGAATAACAACCACAAAGCCTGTGGTAGCTATACCAGACATGTAGGTGTCAATTTCCAAATATGCTGTCAGCTACTGACAAACAGCAAGAAATACACTGAACCAAATTTCATTGCCCACATCCTGGGGGACAAGTTCAGTGTAAACTTCCCCCCATCACCCCCAAAAGGGCCTGTGCCCATCACAGAAGGATGCAGAGCCCCAGACTTCATGGCCATGCAGGTAAAGACAGCCCTCTCCAAAGCCAAGAACACAACATCAATGGGACTGGATGGTGTCCCAGGCTGCGTCTTACATTAGGCCCACAAGGAACTACACACTCACTTACATTCACTGCCCAGACTCAATTGTTCCACAGGCTATGTACCCAAAGAATGGCATACACTAACAGTAATCCAGCTCCACAAAGGGGGTGCCAGAACAGAACCTGGAAATCATTGCCCTATATGTCTACTCAGCCTGGTCTACAAAGCTATTGAGCAAATTGTCTTGGAACCCATAAACAGAGACATTGGGGACCTCCAGACACTGGACTCTATACAACCTCACCTTGTTAAAGGCAGATCCTGCCTCCTAAACATAGTTGACTTATTTCAAACAGTTACCAAGGACATTGATGAAGATGAAACTAGTCCACACAGCCCACCTGGACCTCACTAAGGACTTTTTACACCATTCCCCACTCTGTTATCATGGACACACTTACCAGCTTGAACATTAACAGCTATGCCACAGGATGGGTGGCCAAGTTGCTCACAGATCAAACACACATGTTCAGAGTTGCGGGTGCCATGTCTGACTCTAAGCCAGTCACAAATGGCATCCCACAGGTCTTGGTCCTGGGACCTCACCTGTTCAGTAGACACTGCTCAGAGGTACAGGCAAGCAAGGGAGGAGTATGGCTGAGCAGGTTTGCAGATGACTGCTGACTGTGGTCCATAATCGACTCTATGGCTGATGCACACATCCTCCAGAAGGGGCTTACAGAGACAGATACCTGGTGTCAAAACAATGCCCCAAGCAGAATGCCAAATAATGCATAGTCATCCCCTTTGGCTAAAATAAAGTGCAAACAAATTACTACATAGGTGGTACTCCAGTATGTACGGAGAAAGTCATGAAGGCCCTGGGGACACAGTTAGATAGTAAACTCTTTTTTGATGATCACATGGCCAAAGTGTTTAGACATTCCTTCTATGTAGCCCACCCAATGTCACCTAATGTAACCCACTTTGTCTAGTCTGATGATGTCACCATCCTACAAATATACCTGTGGAAAGTAGAACTCACAATGTGTATAGCGTGTTGTGTAACTGCATACACCTGTAGTATCATAAACCAGTTAGGTAGGGGTTTGAATCTTGCACTTGACACATGTGTGTGATCTCCTTTGAGAGGTGCAACCCTTTTGGAGAGTAGTAAAACACCTTAAAAGTGGTATACTAATATTGGTCAAGTCTGATGATGTCACCATCCTACAAATACACCTGTGGAAAAGAGAACTCACAGTAATGTGTATAGCACGTCCTGTAAATGCGTATTCCTATAATATCATAAACCAGTTAAGTAGGGGTTTGAATATTGCACTTGACAAGTGTGTGTGTGTGTGTGATTTCTTTGGAGAGGAGCAACCCTTTTGGAGAGTAGTAAAACACCTTAAAAGTGGTATAATAATTGTGGTCATGTCTGATGATGTCACCATCCTACAAATATACCTGTGGAAAAGAGAACTCACAGTAATGTGATTAGTGTGTCATGTTAATGCATACTTCTCTAATATCATGAAGTAGTAAAGTAGGGGTTTGAATCCTGCACTTGGTAAGTGTGTGTGTGTGTGTGTGACACTGTTGGTCAATGTGTTGTTGATTTTGCTTTTACTACTGTATGACATATCAGTATGACAACAGTATGTGCATTGCACATGTGAGGTAGCTGTGTGGCAAATACATATACTTACATGTGACCTCAATTATTGCATATGTGGGAACCCTGCTTTCTCCAAGAACACATCTGTCATATTTTCCAGAGTGTGCTGCTGCTTTCCAGACCTTAGGTCACATTTGTATGCTTGTGACAAGGACAGCCACTGTAGTGATCCCTGGCCTAGGTCATCCGTTTCACACACACTCATTACGGTTTCTATTGAATTGTGTGAGTGAGGGTTTATGGCCGAGGTATATGTCAGACCTGTTCAAACACAGCAAAGTCTGTCAATGATGGCTATTCATTATAGGTGTACAACAACCTTTGTAGATATGAATGCAGACCCCTTATTGCTTATGTGATCCACTGAGGGATTTAAAATTACCTTTGGAAATGTGATTATCAAAGGAGAGATGATGTACCACTTGGTTGCATGTACACATCCGTACCTGTTCTTCATGTTGGTGGCTACTACCTATGTGGTACTGTGGGGATACTATGTTCCGTAAAGGTGGATGACTATGCTTTGGTTGGCTTATTGCTTTACAGCATGGGTTTGACAACAGGGATATGTCTGTGTAATACCCTTGTGGAGGATGTGTGTGTCATCTGGAGAATGTATTATAGGCCACAGTATGCATTACCAGACGTGGATGGACATATCTCTACTGTGATTGCTTGTACCTAAGAGAGCTATATGCCAAACAGGAGTGGTCTCAGTAATGGGTGCAGGTGAATACCACTGGTTACTGGCATAGTATAGTACCTGAAGGATCCAAATGTTACTGTGTGTCCTACATCTGTGTGTCAGTTGTCAAGACGTCATCTAACAATTGGTTATGGTCAGGCTGTTGAATTTATGTATACTACCAGAATACAAAACAATGACAGATAGTAACAGTATCACCCACAGCACAGTGTCAAACCATGTCATACACACATGTGTAGTCAAGTTCCAAAATGTGTGGAGTACAATGCATACTGGCCACCAATAGAAACTATGGAGTGTTACTGTGTAATACAGGGCATGCCACCCTGCCCATGTATCCACTATGCACGTACATGCAGACAGTACACCTGCAAATCTGTGCCACACACATCCCACACATACTGTCTACTCTCTAACACATGCTGCCAATACTACACACATCAGACAAGTGGCACGTGGGCGGACAATACATTATTGGAACTAACCCTGGTGTAAACATTACTAGATTGACAATCATAGCTTAAATGCATCATGCCTGCTCAGCTACACCTTCAAGCATATCATTACACTCTACTGCTGACAACATGTTAACATTGCTTTACTGTTATAAAGTCACCCTGTGCATCAGCACCATGGCAGCCTGTTCCTGCATCGATGTTACAGATGACAGGAGGTGGCACAGGTTTCATCATATGCACAGGGTGTGTTGTTGGTTTGCCAGAGGCCTACAGTGAGCCATACAATCGACATGTGTGTGTGTGTGTGTGTGTGTGTGTGTGTGTGTGTGTGTGTGTGTGTGTGTGTGTGTGTGTTTGTGAGGGCCAAGAGTACTGCTATGATCCAATGTTGATGTAATGTGTGCGGGTATGTGTTAGCCCTAGGTGTCTTGTTCATGTGTGTGTGTGTTTTGTGGGACAGCCGCAGACTGTACCTGCCAGGCTTTACAAATCACCATCTCTGGCCACGGATATGGTACCTGTGCCTGGCAGAGGTGCTACTGACACTTTCAGGTACTAAGCCAGACTGGGTACTATCCCCCAGAGGTAGACGGATGTACACTGGACCCAGGTCTCTGCTGGAACTGTCCAGAGCCATGTGCACATGGTCTTCTAGGACGGTCTATGAACACCCCACCCCCAACATTGCTGGGGCTCTTACTGGCACTACAGGAGCGGCTGTGACTTGAGGGATGTCCGCAGATACTGCCAGCTGCTGATGTTGCTGGCATACATCCACAATGACGACTCAACCATCCCGCACTGTCCTGACACATGGACATGACATTGCGGACAACATCTAATGTTTCACCCCAACGTCTATCAGTGAACTCAGTGTAATTAAGGATGGCACCTGCTAGGTCACGGATACTGTTAATTACGGCAGTATTATGTGTCCTCTTTGCCCTTAGTCCCTGTCTGGTGTACAGTTCCATATGTGCCTGTGCCTCCATGACAGCGTGGAACATGCGTGAGGTTGTAAGACCTGTGGCACGTCTGCCAGTGGCATGATGAGCAGCAGTGCTCCGACGAGAACCCCTGGATATCTGCCTATGTGGTACCTTTCCAGACATCTTGGTATGGCTGCTGCGGCAGGATACATGTGCCATAGATACCACACTGTCCTGGCCTATGCCGACTGCACGCTGTCCCTCAGCTAAGGGCATTGGTGATGTATGTATTGGAAGTATGACTGTGTGCATGGATGGGGTGGACACTTGTGTACGGTCAATTGGTGGCCCAACGACAGACCATGGCAAAGATGCCTGTGCCTCAATACACCTATCATCATTATCACTATTATGCTCAGTGACATCAGTTTCCCTGCTGCAGTGAACCAGCCTAAACTCAGCACCTGTGAGAGGAATACAGGAAACACACTTTACGACCTGTACATGATGTCGGCACACATGCACACATGCACACATGCACACATGAACACATGAACACATGAACACATGCTCACATGAACACATGCACACATGCACACATGCACACATGAACACATGCACACATGAACACTTGCACACATGCACACATGCACACCTGAACAGATGCACACAAATATACTCCTCACTAAAACAGACACACACACACACACACACACACACACACACACACCACCAGCAATCCAGAACATACTCAATAGTGTGTGATGGTGGGGTACAGTATCACAAGCCAAACTTTTATATCACACGTGTCAGCATACAGGACGTGTGTTGCTCAACAACATGCAGTGTGAGTGTAGACAGCCCTTGCTAATAACAGTATACATGGCTTTGATGCATGTGTGTTTTTGTTCAGTGATTGGCCTCACCCTGGAATGCAATGTGTACATGGACAAAACACTGCTGTGCAAGTATTAAAACCTCTGCAATGTCATGTGCACCATCACTCACAGGCATACATACCATGGCTGGATGTGTATCTGTGTGTCACATAGATATCCATTTCTGATTAGAGCATCTGTGTCTTTAGCAGATAATTGTGGACACAGGTTTAGCACATGCATGCTATGTATACACACAGGATGAGTGGTGCATGTATACCTTATGGAATACCATTACTCAACATAGCCATTGTACAGTGGTTATGGTGAGTGTAGGACATATTATGGACATTCCAGTGCCAGCCATGACATGGCATGCTACAACACAACTGCATCATTTAACATCACACATACACAATGTGTGTCATGTGACCTATACACTCAATAGCATTACATGACATATGTGTGTCGCTTTGTACAAATGGTGATTGCTATGCATATTGTGTATAGGTGCATATGTTTGCACACACACAACATTGAGGTGCATAGCAATTAATGATATGTGTAGTACTGTGGCCACTGTAACTGGATGGGGTGTAGTACCATGAGCCATCATCATGCAGCATCATGTGATCTGTCAAAGGAAAAAACTTCAAGGACCAATACACGTAAGGTTCAGTTAAGGCATATTTATTTACTTGCCGCAAGGAGACAAAAACATGCAAATACAAGGGTTTGTCTAACTACTAACAGGAAGTATGCTCATTCTTATACTATTTTACAAGACATGGCCTTCTATGGCTGATGTAATCAAACACAACTTTCAGTATTGTTCTACAGCAGATGTTACTCAGATTTTCTGCTGACATGACTAGATTTGTGAGAAACCTTTGAGAAAAAACAACCTGGCCTTGGTGGGCACTAATTCGTTTACAAGCTTCCATTGTACAGTGTTACATTTCAAGGTACTCTTCTAATTCAGATACAAGTAAATGCTGATTGCAGTTCATATTTTCAAACAGGCTTTGTCCTAATTATCTATGGCTTCTACAGCTGTGTATTTTCTCACAGCACAAACGGAACTTCTTGTCTAAGCTTCATACAAGTAGTATTGCTCTATTCATTATTTTCCTAACATAAGCAGAAATCATCTGCTTCTCAGTAAATTTCCAAGGCACAAGCAAGATTTTAGCTAATAATACAACGTCAGGAAGCATCTGCAGTTTGTACAGATTTATGCAGTATGAAATAGAATAAATGTGTTAACCCTTTTCAAGCTCTAAATGCACTAAGCATATTACTAATACACACATTAATACATATTTTTCTGACATTTCCCCCCTTTTAATACTTTTATTCTACTTTCAAAATAAGCATAAACAGTTTGTTTTCTTCTCCTAACCTCTTCCACTCAGGATTTGCAGTTAAGAGAGTCATTCAATTTAAACTTATGAAAGCATTTTCAATCTTTTAACAGTTCTTCAAACTCAGCACTTTGATATAAGGTTTCAGAAACTGACATGTCTATATGGTCTTTAATCAGTGTTTTCATGCAGGGGATGCCACAACAAACACATACTCCCAGTAGGAGCATTCCTACACAAATGGCAATCAGGATGTTCATTAGGATGGTTCCCCACCCCCCCAAACCATTTCTGGAAAAAGTCCGTCAGTGGGTTTGGGCCTGGTTTGGTCATGGCTGACACTTGCTGAATTACCTCAAGATGATTGTCTATCTCGTGTTTATGGTCAGGAATATACAAACAGCATTCTTCTTGGATTAAAGCGCAAGTACCACCTCTCGCCGCAAGGGTGAAGTCGAGAGGCATGCGGTTTTGAAGCACTACAGTTCTCATAGCATTCAGTTCATCAGTCACCAATTCGAGAGCAGAAAATATTGCATTACTCATTACTTCGAGAAGTTTCAACAGTTTTATCAACTCCCAGATCGATTTCACTGCTCCATTCGCCGATAATATGCCTGTCCACAATATAACACTATCACTCAAGTCCATATGTGTCAGTCCTTTGCCTATGGAATGATGGTCTTTCCAATGTGCATCGATTTGTCCCACTGGATTTACAGGTTTCTTGACGATCTCTCGGACATTTCAAATTTTTCCTCAAGGCAAAACTGCAGTGTGTCGTATGGCCGGAATCAGGTAACCAAAAAAACAACATCCGGACCAATTCTCAGGTAACCATTTGTATGCCTTTCTGCAACACACAAAGTAACAGTCCTCTACTTTAGTAGTAACCTTGCTATGAATATACACTCGCCCTGCATGAAACATTTTTCTATCTATTATAGACAGTTGTTTATAAAGAACAGAATTATGTTTTACTTCATCAAGTGTTTTGTGCATCAATCCAAGAAATGAATCATAGTTTGTATTACAATAAAGATCTACATTGTTACCTTTAGTGTAACATTTATAAGGAACAGTCACATTGCAATTGCTCCAACCCACCTGAACAGTATCATTTTTATCAAAACACACAGTTCCCTTTTGTGGAACAGACAAGTGCAATGCTATTTTATCTTGTGATGTAATGATTGAGGTATCATAAATCAAGTTCTGCTAGGTCTCATTGACCCCTAGGGGGACTGTAGTCATTAATAACCCCCCATATGCTGTTGGAAAAGCTGTGCAAATCCAGCAATTCGAAACATTGAAAGTCTCATCATACACATATTTAATTGCCTGGTAAGTGTTAAAGTTTGGATGCCAGTCGATGAGTAATGCTTCACGTTTATTCAGTTCAGACTGTGTGGCTGGGAAAAGGAAAGGCCACAACAAAAAGATTATTGTCACTAGTACAGTTAACAGGATGATTATGCAATACTTCTGAGGAAAGGGTTGCTCTTCATTCCTGTTTCTTCTGGACTCTCATTTTTACTCTTGGCATGTGACAAGATTTTTGTCCAGTTCAAAGTTCTTTACTAATTTACAGTGCGTCAGGTGGATCCAAGAGGTGTGCTCCGCTATCTTGACTGCAGTGGGTGTCGACAGAAGCATTTGATATGGACCTTCCCACTTTGGTGATGCCCAATTCTTTCTCTTTACTATCTTCACCCAGACCCAAGTTCCGGGGGACACTGCCATTACAGAATTTGACTGCAACAAATGTTTAGAATTTAACACGTTTCGCATGTACTCAGCTAGTGTACTGTCAGCTTCCTGGTCTGCAGGCATGAGAGATTTCCACTGAGGTATATAATAAGCCCTTCCAAATAACTTTTCAAAAGGAGTCAATCCTTTTGCATTCGGAACTGTTCTCATGCTCAACAGTGCCAGGGGCAGACAGTACACCCAATTTCTCTGCGTTTCTACTATTAACTTCCTTAGCTTATTCTTTAAAATCCCATTATGCCTCTCTACTAGCCGTGCAGATTGTGGGTGATACGCACAATGATTTTTTAAAGAAATACCAAAATGTCTACTTAACTGTTGTATGGTCTGGTTTACGAAGTGTGTGCCATTGTCACTGTAGATCCTTTCCGGAATGCCGAATCTAGGGATGGTTTCTTTAACAAGGACTTTGGCCACAGTTGCTGCATCTGGATTTTTAGTTGGAAAGGCTTCCACCCATCTGGAAAACATATCTACAATGACAAGACAATACTTCGTATTTTCACATTTATTCACCTCTATGAAATCCATACAGATAGTATGAAATGGATATGGTGGTGTAGGGAAACTCCCTTGCTTGGACTTTAACGCCCCTTGTGCATGATGTTTATTATAAACATGGCACATCGAACCAAATTTTTTAGTATAATTTAAGAATCCATATGTCGTGAACACTTGGTTCACCAGCTGCACCATCCCCCCTGTTGAGACATGGCACTGCCCATGGCTCAACAAAGCTGCATATCTAAACAAATTAGACGGCAATATCGGTTTCCCTTCTTTAGAGATGCACAGCTCCTTTTCGAGAATTTCTCCTCATTTTACCCATCTTTGTTTTTCAACTTGCGTAGTAAGTGTCTGCATTGTCTTTAACATTTCTAAGTCTAAAATCTCAGAGGGTTGTAATTCCTCATTCAAAAGAAATACTTCTGAAGCTGTCGGCTTTGCAGCTGTATCAGCTCTCGCATTACCTTTTGAAATCTTGTCCTGTTGCTTGGTATGAGCTGTGCATTTACAAATAGCTACTTTCTGAGGTAACTGAATAGATTCTAAAAGATCTAAAATAAACTGTGCATGATTGATTGGTTTGCCAGTAGATGTTATCATTCCTCGATTTTTCCACTGTTGCGCAAAAACATGTACAGTAGAAAAAGCATACTGGCTGTCAGTAAAAATGTTCACACATTTACCCTTTCCTAAGGTACATGCCCGTGTCAAGGCAATCAATTCTGTTGCCTGTGCAGACAAATTGTGTGGTAAAGATTTTGCTTCTATAATCTCAATATCAGAAACTACTGCATATCCTACTAGGTTCTGTCCTGCAGGACCCCTTTTGCATGAGCCATCCACGTAGTATGTCACCTCGGCATCATCCAAGGGAACATTCATAAGGTCTTTTCTAGGCAGTGTCTTTTGCTCAATCACCTGCAGGCAGCTGGGTGGTGTGCCATCTGCAGGGGTTGGGAGCAAGGTAGAAGAGTTCAAAGTCATACATCGTTCAATTGTCATATGAGGTTGGCTGAAAAATATAGTCATACTGAAAAGATGCCTAGCAGGGGAAAGATATGCTACCTTCTCTTGCAGTAAAATAATCGTGACTGCATGAGGCACTCTCAATGTGAGAGGGTGGAACAAAACTACTGAGGCCGAAGCCTGTACTGCCATTGCAGCTGCAACTACTGCTTGTACACAGTGGGGTAAAGACCGTGCCACTGGGTCCAGTTGTGATGAATATTAAGCAATAGGGCATTGCTTGTCCCCATGCTGCTCTGTTAACACTGATGTCATATAACCTTGCTTACAATCTACAGTTTGGAAAAAACGTTTATGATAGTTTGGTAATCCCAAAACTAATGAGGACGCTATTAACTGTTTCAGTTTGCAGAAAGCAGATTCTGCTTCTAGTGTCCATTGTAACAAATCCTGTGCTGCCATAGGCTTTTTATAAATCAGGTTAGTCAATGGTGCAGATTCCAAGGCATAATTTGGAATCCAACTCTAACAAAAATTAGTTGTACCCAGGAAGGACATAATTTCCTTCTTGGTAGTGGGTTTTGGTGCTTGCAAAATCGCTACTTTTCTGTCCTCATCTAATGTCCTACCTCCCTTGGATATTACATATCCTAGGTATTTAGCTTGTTTTTTTTCAAAGCTGCAGTTTATTTTTGTTTACTTTATGTCCTTCAGTGGCTAAAAATTGTAATAGCGCTATGGTGTCTTCTTTACAATCTTGTTGGGTGGGGGACGCCAGCAGGATATCATCAACATAAAGCAAAATCTGGCTACCTCTTGGTGGGGTAAATCCCGCCAAGTTGCTTGCCATTTCTTGTGAGAATATTGTTGGACTTTCACAATATCCCTGTGGTAGTTGCGTATATGTATACCTTTTCCCCTGAAATGTGAATGCAAACCAATACTGGCTGTCAGGGTGTATCGGTATCGAGAAGAATGCATTGCTGATATCTACCACAGAAAAATATTTCTGTTGAGGTCTTAAATCATTCAACAGGGTGTGTGGGTCTGGCACCGTAGGTGCCCTTGGTATTACTGCGTCATTTACAGCTTGTAAATCTTGGACCATACGCCACTCTCCATTCGCTTTCTTAACAGGAAATAAGGGTGTGTTACATGGTGAATCAGGAGATTCCACCAGCATCCCTTCCTTAAGTAAAGCTGCTATAATAGGTTTGATTCCTACCTCTGCATCTTTTCTTAAGGGATACTGTCTTTTTTGTGGTCTAAATGCTGACTTTGGCGTAATAGTAACTGGTCCCGCTGTGCGAATATGTCCTACATCTGATTTTCCTGTTGACCAGAGAGTTTCTGGTATATTCTGTAAGGCATTTTCTTCTTCCTTCAATAGAAGTACTAATCAGCTGTCCTTGCTAGACTGCAGGTGTACAGCTGGGTGGGTCTGAGTTATCCAATTCAACTTCTGCATTTGTATTCCCCTGTTCTGACAGTTCTAACTCTGTCTGTTTTTCCCATCTCATGACTTTCTCTCCTAAGTCTACCCATTTTGCATTCTTGTCCTTAGTTAAGCTAACATGTGGTAATCGATTAGATTTATAGAGTGCAAAGAACTCCTGGGGCAATGAACAGCTGGCTACACTGTTCCCTTCTGTGTCCCAGTACAGATTACGTAATATCAATCTGTTTGCATGATTTCTAAACAATTCTTGCTCATATTCCTTATCAGGTCCTGGTGTGTTACAATAATACAGAGTACAGTGCAACAAATGCTGTTTATCAATGTCAAGGGAGGGGAACTTGCTGATGGCTACGTTCATCAACTCTTCGGTCACTGCACCTGGACCAGTCGTAACCAAGTCCTGGCTGTACCAATAAAACATTTTACCCTCCGTTTGCACTGCAAAGGTATCAATTTGTTGCTGTGCTTCCATACCCTGCATAGTCAGAACTACTGCTATACTAAATAACTGCATAAGGTCTCTGCCCAAGAGATTTACTGGGCATGTTTCAGAAACAACAATTTTGCTTTTCTGGGTCAATCCTGAGACAGGATCAGTTATCACAATACTATGGGAGAGGGGCTCCCGATATAGCTGTCCATTAGCTGCTTTCACTAATATGTAATCAGGTGACTCTGAGTTCTCTGGCAGTTTGGAGGGTTGTATCAGGGTCCGTGATGCCTCTGAGTCACACAAGAATCTGACTTCCCTCCCTTCTACCAGGAGTGTAACTTCTGGTTTCGTGTCTGCTAAATAGAGCTCTAAGCTCAATAAAGCCAAATCTAATATTTCATTTTCTTCACTATCCGTGACTTCCTGCACTTCCTCTATTTCTTCTGTCACATTCTCTACTCCCTCTATCACATTCTCATTTGTCCCTATTCTGCTATCCCCTTCTAGTGATTCCTGACTATCATATAGTCAGTCATCACCCTCCTTATCTTCCGTGGTTGCTTTCTTGTTTTTCTTGCAATCCCTTGCCAAGTGTCCCTTCTTACCGCATTTAAAACATTCACCCCTTTTCTTTCACCCTTCAAAGTCCTCTGATTGCTGATCAGATTGTTTGTTTCCCTGGGCATTTCTCTTGCCCTTTTTCCCGGACTGTACTACATAAACTTCTGCTCCATCTTCTACAGAAAATACTTGGGCTTTCTTTTTCTTTTTGCTATTAACATGCCTAGCATATTCAAGTAATGACTGTAACCTGCTTGTACGATGATCTACCATGTGCTTTGTAATAAAGCTGCTTATGGGTGCAGTACTGCCTTTTAAAATGCATTCTTTAACTGCTGCTCATATGGGGAATCGTGTGTCTGATCTTCAGGAACCTGCATTCCACAATGGTTATTAAAACATTCTAATAGTCTGGCATAATATCTGTCAATAGTTTCACCTTCCTGTTGGATGCATTGATTAATGCAAGTCCAGTCTGCCCTAGGCTTCCATTTCTCAGAGATTCTGTCTGTAAGACCTTTCACTCTGTTATCTAATTCTGCGCTGCTATGTGGGAGGGGCCTGAGCGCAACATCACGGGGATTCCAGTCGCCACTAATCATGTGTCAATCTGGTCCCACAATTTGTCTGACTACTTTTTCTACCTCTTCTCCGTTTAAATTATAACTTAGCCTCTTTCCTTGCCAATCTTCTAAGAACTTTCTAAAATTAACTTTTGGATGGGGAATTCCCTCAGTGGCTTTCCGGATGTCTTCCGGAGTCCAGGGTCTATACACTAGAATAGTTGGGTCCTGACCTACTTGCCCTGCCTGAGGATTAGGTGCTTCTACAAGTGAGCATATTTCTTCTTCACTCATAAATCGTGAATTTCTACCCATTTGATATAACTCAATGTCCCCTTTTGAGTTTCCTGCCCGTGTTCAAGATCTGGTCTCGAAGGGATCTCTAATAAACAGTTTTGCTTTTCTAATGTCTCTACTTACAGTGACAGCAGGATATCGCAGGGGTGGACTAACTTATTCACTTGCCTCATATTCTGGTAAGGGAGGCAGAGGGGCTGACGCTATTACTAAGTTATTGTCCTCCTTATCTAAAAACATTGCTTTTGAATTATTACTCTTTTGTTCCCTTCGGTTTACTTCCTCAATCCACCTGTGTGCTTGAGGAATTCCTAAATGACGTTGCTTTTTTACCTGACCTCTAGAATCAGTTTTAAGGTGTTTGACAAGTTTGACAAGTGAGGATTTTTCTAGTTTACCATCAAATTCATACTTATAAACCCATTTCGAGTAGTATTTACTATTATCAGCACGCTGTGACTGCATGTATTTCGTGTCTTCGTTTAACGGCTGACTTTGGGATCTTTTTGTACAATTATTATCCATTTTGTTCTACCCTTTTAATCATTATGTAACTCCTTATTTTTAATGTGGTACCACGGATTTTGTTATAGTCTCTTCAGAATGACTGCCTACCTGCTCTGTTTCCCTGATCTATGACAAGACAGTAATCTTTTTGTCCCTGACTTGTATAAACAAAGTCTTAACAAAATAAATACAAATCTAGTCCCTGATCTAAAACAGAAAAAAAGTAGATTTACCTTACCTGAGTCTTCGTGATTCATCACCTGGTTCGAGTAATCCCATCCTTCAGTCACAGATCAGAAAGTGGCTGGCCTCTTTTGTACGACAATTCAGTTGGAGGGCATTTCAACTAAGAAGAACCGATGTGGTTTCTTCCCCATACGGTTTCAAGCCACCTGGCCTGTCTGATCCGAGGCGAAGTGAGGGTTTCCAGTCTGAAGGACCAATCTGTCAAAGGAAAAAACTTCAAAGACCAATACACATAAGGTTCAGTTAAGGCATATTTATTTACTTGCCGCAAGGAGACAAAAACATGCAAATACAAGGATTTGTCTAACTACTAACAGGAAGTATGCTCATTCTTATACTATTTTACAAGACATGGCCTTCTATGGCTGTCGTAATCAAACACAACTTTCAGTATTGTTCTACAGCAGATGTTACTCAAATTTTCTGCTGACATGATTAGATTTGTGAGAAACTTTTGAGAAAAACAACCTGGCCTTGGTGGGCACTAATTTGTTTACAAGCTTCCATTGTACAGTGTTACATTTCAAGGTACTCTTCTAATTCAAATACAAGCAAATGCTGATTGCAGTTCATATTTTCAAACAGGCTTTTTCCTAATTGGGTTCAGGCACCTAGGCGGTGTGACAACCCACTGTGAGACAACTGGATGTGGACAGATGGCAGTATGGAAGTTTAGCTGCAGTGACAAATGCCTGCAGACAATTCCCTGCAAAAAGAAAATAACCCCCTGCACCCTAACCACAGGTGTGAGACAAAAACCCCGTATGTGATCTACACACTACGCCCCCTAGAAAACACTGTGTGCAACTAACACTGTAACATGTGCCTAGAATAGGATGCCAAGTGGGCATTAAAGTGGTACACTGAAACCTGTGTGCTGTGGCACATTTCTATAAGCTATGATTATATCATGGGTTAGTATGCACCAAGCACTTCCCACATTACTTTACATTTTGCATTAATTATCTATGGCTTCTACAGCTGTGTATTTTCTCACAGCACAAAAGGAACTTCTTGTCTAAGCTTCATACAAGTAGTATTGTTCTATTCATTATTTTCCTAACATAAGCAGAAAGCATCTGCTTCTCAGTAAATTTCCAAGGCACAAGCAAGATTTTAGCTAATAATACAACATCAGAAAGCATCTGCAGTTTGTACAGATTTATGCAGTATGAAATAGAATAAATGTGTTAACCTTTTTCAAGCTCTAAATGCACTAAGCATATTACTAATACACACATTAATACATATTTTTCTGACAGGTCACTCAAGGCTACTAATGTGTGCCAGACCAGCACATAGCATGCTGTACCTGAACTGCAGTACCATGGTTACATTCACCATTTCACAGCCAGTTGTTACATGGGTTTGTAAGGTGCCCAATAGGGGGCATTGCCTAACATGAATGTGTTATGTGTTGAAGAGTGTCGCACAGCCACATGAGAGGCCTCTACCCATCAGGTATATTATATGTGTTGTGTGGATAACATTTGGGATACTGGACTGTGACCTTACAGCGGGTGTCTGAATACGCCATGTGTAGCATGTTAATGTGTACTGTGTATGACACAGTTGTGTATGTTGTGTGCATGTGTATCGACTCTGCCTATCCAATGTCCACTACAGTTTTGTCACAATTGTGTGGGATGCTCTGTGTATTGCATGTGTTTGAGGCAGCTACTCATGTTACTGAGATGTGCATAGTCTCACAGCAAACATGCACAGCATGCATTATCCAAAGGTGTGTGACATGTACATGGCCTACACCTCACCAAGACATGCACATTTAATTAGCAATATTAGATGCAGAACACACTCACCAGCATGGGTCTGCTGCCTTGCTGTCACACCAGAGGGATCTACAAGGATATGAGACAGTTTGTCAGTGGCAACAACTGTGGCATTGCTACTGTGTGTTTGCAATCTTACAGTAGTACAACGGTTGACAGTCACAGGCCTGCAGATTATATTCCTAATTATTAGTATTGCACAACACTAGGCACCACATCTTCTAACTACACAGTACACATCTCACATAAGCATGATCTACCAATAGAGGTAACAGTAGTCTACAGCTATGTCATGTTACCTGCACGCTCCGTGTCAACTTGCTGGGTGGCTCCAGCCTCCATGATGATACATGTTAGTTGTTGTTGTTGTTGGACCTGGAGCCACCTGGCTCAGGACCAGCTCCTCCACTCTGGTGAGGGGGGGATGGATCTCTACCCCACCACCTGTGGCAAGCTGTTGTCTACAGATATCAGACGCACGCTGCCGGACATGTCTATTTAAATCACTGCAGTGATGGCGTACCTGCTCATATGTCCAGTTATGCATGCCTATGTCATTTACCCTAGGGACAAGATCTTGCCACAGTGCAGTCCGCTAATGCTGGTCCTGGCTGGCTCTTGAGAACAGCAGGGCGTAGTGCTGAACCAAGGTGGCTGTAATCAGTTCCTCCTCTGCTGGGCTATATGAGGGATTACGATGGTGGGCCATTACCCTGGAAGATAATGAAACAATATGTGTGAGCAAGTCATGTGGCACACTTAACATTCTAAAGTACAGATATCAATTAACTGCCATACATAGCAACCTATTGGCTGTCAGAGGATACACACTTTCTATACCACATATCAGCACTCAACCCACAACTGCCTGACAGTGCCATGTTTTGCACAGCAACAAAGATAAAGACTATACAACAGTACATGGCACACTCCATGTGGCACACTGCACCACCTAGCCACAGGGGGTATATATCAAGCTAATGCATAAAGAAACATGTAATCCATTGCAATGATTGTAAAGTCCAGTTACAGTATTACCAGTATACCACACTAGTCATTGATGGCAAACCTCTGCCTAACATATGTGCACATTCATTAATATAGTAGGCATACTGCTGTACTAGACTATACATTTTGCTAGATACGCACCTATATCCTGTAACACACATATGACCGAGGCCCTGGTACAGGCATACCCACACACACATCAGACATACATACCAGACACAAAGGTATGGCAATCCAAATGACCTTTACCTGTGTACCATACAGTACTGTGTGTCAGTAGTTACAAATCCTTATGCCTGAGGTATTTCATCTGTCAGGACTATGGGGAACACACAAAACAGTGGTTCCAAGAAATGTGGACATACACCACACTGTGCTGTTTAGGCATACAGTTTCAGGTAGTACTACAGTACATACAGGGGTTGGATTCACCAGCAGAAGCACTCAATAAGCATATATGTACTGCTGCAGCCTACAATGGGACACCCCAGTCAACACCAAGGGACTACGTCAGACCATATGGCATACTGCTTTTTCTGCCTAGCAATAGCATACACATCTTTTGCTGGGATCACAGCTAGGACACATAATACCATGACAGAAACAGTTTCCCAGTTAGCTATCACACATATACAGAACTCTGACACATTCACCAACACATTCACCATCACACTCAGTCAACCTCACATAGCAATTATTGCAACAAGTACATGTGAGTGTGTATCGGTTCATATGGAGGTTATAGGCTATTGGCCCTAGGGCCTATAGATGTCTAGCCATGCACTACCCTGGCCTTTGACACACAGGTAATTTAATTTCCTGTGGCCCTGTCAAGCAGAGCCACAGAGGTGATTCCTGGGGTGTATTTCCTATCTCCCATACAATCATCAGGATTATTTATGATGACTGCTAATTAGGAGCTTTGTTTGCTATTGATAGGTGGTTTGTTCCAGAGTATGGGATGTCTCTGAGATAAGAATCTATCCCTCCAGCATGTGCTGTTTATTGAGGTGACAAGGTTTGGGTCCCTAGAGTGTGTAGCTCATAGGGATTGTGATCTGTTTACGTGGAGCATGTCCAACAGCTCTGGGTTTGACATAGCTTTGTATGTTAGGCAGAGGTCACCTCTGGGTAGGCGGTATGCGACACAGTCTAGCTGTGGTTTTGTGAAACAGTCTGCATAGGGCATCTGTTTGAGGCTGGTATTACTCTTTGTGAGGTATGTCTGTCCTTTCCAGTTGCTGTAGATGTCTTGTGAGGTACATACCACATGGGGAATTGTACTCTATAATGAGTTTTATGTGTGTGGAGTAGAGGGAAACACTGACATATATTTCCCTGGATGACACACCTTTTCTGATGACGTGTGTAAAGTAGACAGATTACATGATTAGTGTGGCAGTGTGATTATCAAAGGGGAGACTACTGTCCACCTGTGTCCCATGGTCTCTTATCACACCTTCGGTGTTAAATAGACTACCAGCTATGTGGTAGTTAATGGGTACTGAGTTTTTGCAAGGAGGGATGCCAATGCAGTGTCAACATTGAGCTTGAGTCCATGGCTTTGTCACCAGGCATCTGTTGCAGTAAATATGACCCTGTCTCTCTCTCTCTCTCTCTCTACATATATATATATATATATATATATATATATATATATATATATATACATATATATATATATATATATACACACACACACACACACACACACACACACACACACACACACACACACACACACATCCATATAAACATCCATTGGTGTACATATAGATATACATACAGGCACATATACAGTCCACCTTTCATGGTGGGAATATCAAGTATGCGAAGGTTGTGAGGTATACAGTTATGTCATAATATTGCACAGTGTTGTGCAGAATGCATTGAAGGTGTTCTCAGCCCATGTAGCTTTAGCAGGCCTCACTGGCTGCTACACTGCAAATCTGATGAATCATATACCAGCACTGTATGCTGTCTGGCTTGCCACACACTACAACCTACATAGAAATATGCACATAACAACCTTCAACAACATGTATATGTCCACCTTTCACAAACAGTTGCAGTATGTCCCTTGCTCTATGCATATTTACAGATGCTGATATATCTGACACAGACAGATCTCTCCGTATGTGTGTGCCATACACACACAAGGACCACACTGTTGTAAGTCCATGTACCTCACGGCTGACCTGTTGGGCCTTGCTACAACATGAACAGGTGTCACATGTGAGCAAACAGTAATATTAGAGGGTGTATATATAGCTGCAAATGCTAGATTAGCATACTAGCCTGGTACAGCTGTTGCCAATGCTAAGCTACGCGTTAATATGACTATCATGCATTTGTTACTCTGCCACATCCATGTTTATATAACTGTATGCACTACTCCCCCAAACAGACATTGTACACACTACTGTACAGAACACAGATAACATGGATCAGATGTTTGACATTTAATGCTGAACTACATATGTCACAGTCATATCCCACTGCACACAGCTACACACTGATTTCTCCATGGCAGTAGTTATGCAGGGCATCTGTGCATAGATACGTACTGCTGCCACATATGGATGATTCAAACTATGTAGAGTACTCTTCAAAAACATCTACTACATGCCAGTAAATACATATCTGTTACATACCTTTCCTTTGTATGTGTTTGTAGTAGTCAGTTCCATGTGTTTTGTAAACTTTTTTTATATATCTTATTTTTGTAATATATTTTTTTTATCTTTTTTTTTTTTCAATATATATTTTTTTCCAATATATTTTATGTTATATCTTTTTTTTTCTGTTGCTGTGGTCTGTATCTCTCTGTGTTGCTCTCTCTCTCTCTCTCTCTACCTGCAATGAAATGATTGCATGTGTGGACAGCAAGTACAGCCTGCTTTTATAGGTATCTGCACATGTGCATGTGATGGCCTCTGCACCAATTGTTGGCCACCATTTGGCAATTGCAAGCAGCCTGCTGTGTGGTACTTGCAGTACTCACTGTCATAGCAACCAAATGCTATAAATTGCTAAGTCAGGTAGGCGTAGCCCTTTCAGCTTTCCAAAGTGGGGACTATGCTTGTTTGCTGTGGACACCGTTGTGTAAGTCAGAAGGTTGGTATACTTCTTGTATATGATGCTAGGGGTGTAGCCAGTGATTTGAATGTTGTATTCAGACCTGAATGTTGCCACTTCCAGTACAAAGTTGTCAGTGTAGAATTGTACTCACCCCTACAAATGCTAACACAAGATACATGGGAGTATGTAGTTTCTTTTCTACTTATACAATTAGCTGCCATACATACGTAGTTATTGAGATGTTTTCATCTAGCACATGAACTGTTTGGAACTGCTATACTGTGGATATTAATGTACTCACTTCTGCACAGTTTGTTTTTTTTTTGTTGACATTAGCACAGGATGCTCATGAAAACTGGACAATTCCAGTACTGAGTATGCCTACCTACATCCTTGCTAGACCTTGAACACACAGGTATTTTGTACATTTGGGTGGGGATTGTCCTGCTATGATACTGTGTGGGGGTTGTAATGTGCTGCTGTAACATTATTTACTGCTAAAATGGCTGGTTCTGTTATCACAGTCATGTAATGCAATTACACAACAACTGCTGGTAAAGTTCCACAGAACAGGTTTTGTGTTATGGCATTCCTATCTTTCCTTTACATTCACTCATTCTGATGCATGATATATATATTTCAACAACAACCTGCAGTATATCTACTGTGGCTTAGTGATACTTCATGCAGTCTAGTGTGTACAAGGTCCGGGGTTTGAGACTGATAGCGGTGTTTTATTTTGCTGCTGAGCAGAACAAGACCCCTCACATGCAGGGTGAGGCACTTTTAAGCAGTTGTAAGCGGGTTTGCATGAGTTTGCGTGACGCTTAGCAATACTTAGCTAAGCGCACACTCGCACAAACCCGCTAACTACTGCTTAAAAGTGCTTACTCCCGCTAACCCCCACGCTCATTTCTTGAAAGAAAAGAAAATGGGGAGATAGGACAGTGGTGAAAAAGGGGCACAAAGAGGGAAAGATAGTAGGGAAAACAGCTAGGGATGTGCAAGACAGGTGTAGGGAAGGTCCATAGCTGCCCATTTCTTTAACAGCAACAGCTGTGCATATGGAATAAATTTGGAGGTAAATATGAAACCTCCCACCCCTGAGAGACGGGTGAGGACAACGAAGTATGTTGTACTGCCAATTAAATTTAAGTTTATGTGTCCAGCGGACATGTGTGCAAAATGGGCAGCTATGTATGGGGCGTAATTTTTTTGTGGGAGCAGATTGCCCATTTTTTGTTCAGGTGAGAGTGGAATGTGGGGCAGGGGAAGTAGGTATATTTTGGGAGGTAGGTTGGGGAGGTAAACAGACAAGACAAACAAGATGCATACAGGGGCAGAATATGACACATGGGATGGGTGAACACCACTGATGGGGAAGGATGTTTGGAATTCGCAAGCCCATGAGCCCACAGATGGCAACAGTGGAACTGAGATCCCCACCCATGGGCAGTCACGACTGCACCTTCACAGCCCAGAGGGTGGCTGTGCTGGGGGCTGCATAGGAGGGGCAGGCTCACCCATGAGTCACACCATTCTTGCCTCTAGCTGGCGTACAGGATCAGCGACTGAACTCTCGATCTCCCTACGCACCACAACCCGGACAGTTCGGAGGGTGATAGGTGGCCCTCCTCCGGCCATGCTTGCACGGGGGGGGGATGAGCCCCATCCCCTGCAGCGCTTCCACTCGAAGGTGGCACAGGATCAACGGAGGAGGAGGTCCTGGGCTGGGCACTGGACCTGCTGGTGCCAGGTGCCATCACCAGCGCAGGGGGAACAGGTGGGTCCGCTGGGACCGGCCTTCCCATACGTTTTATGTTTAGGAGGATTTAATGACAATATGGGTTAGTAATAGCCAACAGCATTCCAATTTAGTTGTAACAGCATACAGTAGTATTCCCATTAACCCAACACACCAGAGTTCCAACAGTTGAACAGCAAGCATAACACATGCATATATAGAACAACAGTGGACATTCCAAAAGCATGCAGGGTTGATTGGTGGCAACAGGCCACCAAGATTGCGGTATGTGAACAGGGCACATACATCAAAGTAAATGCAGATATTTATAAACCAAAAGGACATGTGTCCCAACAAATGTTATAAGATTAGACATACCCACTGAGGTGTGGAATTATATTGTTTATGCAAATACAGTAGGGTGTAAAATGATACCTCCATTAATAACTTATATATACTTATAGTTTACACTACATTCCTATTGACTGCAGTTATATATCCCCTACATGTATTATTACACTAGGCAATGTCCGTTAAATTGTGAAATGGGTTTTGCTAGTTCTTGATATACCTGACCTGTACCTGACATACAAACTGTCTAGGATGCAGATGTTACTGCTACATATTTATATATTTCATTTATATTTATATATCTACATATCTGGATGTGTTCAGGTGACATTATCAGGTATATTTTAACAGCCCCCTACATTTCTAGTAGCACACTGACATTTCTGGGGAACACAATAACAAGCTACTCATGTGCCAGATTAACCTGTACATGCTGGCCATGAACGGACAGTTGAGGACTATATATATGCTTAACAGCTACTGGCACTCATCCACTTTATATGGGCCTACCCATGTGTGGGTTAACTGCACTTAATACAACAGTACTATTTCTATAATGCAAGGGTACAACAACATATCAAAGAAAGTGACACTGACACACTCCAGGAATTATACCTTTATTAATTACATTACACACGTTTCTAGTGGCTCTCTCATTTATTTGATATATCAGTGCATGTAGAGGACTTTTATTCAAGAAGTATACATTTATTAATGGGTTACAGCACATTTCCATGCTGTCTCACTTATTTTATATAACAGTACATGCAGAGAAGTTATTCAATACTTATTATACCTTTATTAATGGGTTACAACACTCTTTTTCAGACTCTCTCACTTCTTTTATATGACAAAACCATGCAGAATAATTACTAACCTGCCTGGTGGCACAGCTTTAGCAGCCTATCTGCATAGGCTTGCTGATTCGCAGCATGGACACCTGCAGCTGTGAAGTAAATGAAGGGATATTGAGACATACCTATCCATAATATAGACTACAATAGCAATTCTTACATACTTCATTCCATGGCTACATACTCAGTAGTGGGGCATTTTCAATTTCATGGGCCTCCTGTATCCACTGGTTCAGTCGGTCCTCCTTGCGTCTCTTCAGGTCTGAGTAGTGGTGTCTGACCTGCTCACCAGTCTGAGGGACGCCTGTAGCACTGGTGAGATCATGTGCTAGAGGGGTGTCCAACCTTTTGGCTTGCTAGGGCCGCATTGAGTGAACAGAAATGGTCTTAGGGCCGCATATAAAATATATCATATAGTTAACTCTTTCGTTGCTCCGGAAGACCACAGTCGACCTCCTGGTTGTACTGTAGGTGCATTTGAACAATGAATAAATATAATAAATGCCTAATATTTGCCTTAAAATTCTAATTCTCATTCTAATTCTAATTCTCTAATCTTTCAGTTAACTCTAACATCTTAGTTAATATATCTATATATCTATCTATCTATAGATATATATATATATATATATATATATATATATATATATATATATATATATATATATATATATACATATCTATATATTATTTTTACAAATAAACATATATTCACTACAGCACTAGCATTTCTCACTGGGAAAACCATTCCAGCAGTCCAACTACGTAAAATGTCAACATCAGCAGTCCTACAATACTATAATCCACAAAAATAACCCAACAAATTTGCAATAAAGTAAAGAATTCATATTACTGACTTAACAAAACAATTCTGAATAAGCTACAAGAGGGTCTCACCCAATCAAATAACTGGTGCTGTAAATATGGCCTCAAGCTAAATGCCAAAAAATGCATCATCACCCCCTTTGAGGAGAGTGATGTCCCCACAAATTATCACATTAATAACAATGTTGTAAGCTATGGTACTTGGGCACCCAGGCTGATAGAAACCTGACTTTTGGCCACCACATTGTCTCTGTTGTAAGGAAAGCTTTTTACATGGCCCACTTCATTAGTAAGGGTATCTCATCCAGGGACAAGGAGGTCATAACATCCCTGTATTCTTCCTTTACAAGAGCCATTATTGAGTGCAATGCCACTTTTGGCATGTGCTTCAGCAAAACTGCCAAAAGAAAGATTACAACCATTTCTGACAAAAAAATTCAAAGGACTAAGTTCACTATGCTATCCAAACAGACTAAAAAGCTTCTTGCTTTCCTCTGTCTATCACTGCTCCCTATAAATTTCATCATTGGCTTGCTTTCCAGGCTAAGAAAGATCCTGCCTTAAGAGACTTCCTCTACCTCAGAAATACTGGTTATACTTAAAATGCTCACTATAAAGACCACAGCTTTCACTGCAACATAAACAAGCCACTTTTTATGGACAGGTTCTTGACACAAAAACCTTCAACTTCTGTAAAAAGCTCCTGTCATTATCAAACAATGTAGTTCAGCAACACAATGGCTGGATGGATAGCCATAAATGTAATCCTTGGGTAAGTAGCATAGCCTTCATCAAACCAGATGGAAAATCCACATACTAACCTTTCCCAGCTGAATGGCTAAGATCTAATATTGGTTACTCAAGTCTAGTTGCCCAAAAAGAGGGACATGTTTAACTAAGAATTCCATTTGCAGAATTATATTCAGTATACATATAAAATCTCTCTCTCTTAGACACACACACACACACACACACACACACACACACACACACACACACACACAAGCCCCTACTTGTAAAATAGGCAACCTCAGTAATCACATGACACCCACTCACTGAATGAAATTGTCTGGAAGTCAAACTATCTGAAAAAATCATAATAGAGATGGATTCATCCATGTAATTTCCCACCACCAAAAGGACCATCAATAAATCAACAAACAACTGCTCGGCAAAAAGTAAATCAATAAGAAAACTATAAACTATAATGCTACATACTGGTGTAAACATATAACTTGTGTCAATCCCCAGGTTAATCCATACCAAAAGATTGTTTCAGAGGTTTCAGAGCTTCACCTATGTACAGCTTTCTCCTAAAAACTTAACTCATTGATATTTGCCTTGCTGTAATTATAACTGTAAAAAAAATGTTTTTAAGTTTATTCTGTACCTCAATGATTCTCACTGTTACAAGATGTAATCTCTGCCATATTGTATGAGTACTACATCCATAATTTGCTGTCTGTCTCTCTCATGTATTGTATTATATTGTTTTGTGTTATTTTTGGAGCTTTTCTCCCCGGGCCTCCGCTGAAAATGGACCTGTATCCAGTCGGACCTTCCCGGTAAACAAATGTAAAATAAAATAAAATAAATAAAAATAAACTTCCCTCCAATCTAAAGCCATTTGACATTCAGACATTTTAATTTGTGCAGAAGTTACTCACAGACTGACAGTTTACTGAGCTGTAATGCTGACCTTCGCTTTTGAAAAAAAAAACAAATTCCCAGACTTTGTCAATAGCTCAAAGTGTAGAGAGGATTATTTATTTATTATATATTTATTTATTTTTGGAAAACATCTTTAAAACTGTTAAATTGATTACACACCCAGAAGCACAAAAAGTTAATTGTGATTATGTAAACCACAGACTCCTGCAAGAAATCAAAATCACATTAGCACTCTATGCTTATGTCCGAGCAGATGAATCATACCTGTCAATTCCAAAAAAAGTAAAGTAGCTTAATAAGAAGGTTATATTCAAGGTTACATGGCAGTTTATATTGGAAATAAGCAGAGATACTAAAAAGGCTCTGTTTTTCATAATTATGCCGAAAAGTCTTCCAAGGTAAATATAACTTTTGATTTAGTATGGAACCATACCTCTCAACCTTAGAGCAAGAAATCTGGACAAAGCGAAAAATAAAAGTGGGACACAGGCCCAAAAATATTTATGCATTCCAGACACCATTGAAACAACTGTAGCTACAAACATTATACATCACTTATAATCTTTCCATCCCATTATTGTCAGTTAAACATTATATGGCTCATTCAGTCCTGCCTTCTTTTGCATCAAAGAAAACCATGCTTTGAAATGACAAATGCATTAAAAATAATAAATAAAACACATTGCATCAACATCCTGCAACTTCCTACCTGCAAGCAACCACAGAGCTTTCACTGAAACTAGGGCTGTTTGTTTCCCAGAATGACAGCTCTCCCTAATTAAGTCTAATGGTATACAATCTACCAGTATCTGGACTACCTGAAATAAATTAAATTATGGCCTGTAAATTGAAAGTACACTTTGTTTAATTAAACTATATTTCTAAGCCCACTTACTACATTTTTTCAGTAATATCCCAATATCCATTTCCAGGTCACTTTACAAGACGCTGGCAGTGGTAGACTTGGCATCCTTCAGAACCCCACAGGCCCACGCTAATACACTGTCCATTAAATGTAAATATCCATCCACTGTAAATGGCAAGAAGCTATGTCTTAAAAAATCTACTTCTGGCATGCGTACCCAAGTATTAGGTGTTGAAACAAAGAAACATATTCTCCACAGTCCATAAGTCTCTGTCTTTAATAATCATCTACTGTTGCAGCACTCCCAACACATAAGCACACACATACACACTAAAATCCCCAACATTTAAAAAATGACATTGTGCCCACTTGATTTGCCAGTATTGATGATCCACCAAAGCTATGCTTACTGTTATCCAATGTACCACTGCTTAGAACCCACCAATGAAAAAACAGTACTAGGTGCTTTTTTGTTTGTCTGAAAAAACAATACAACTTTATATGCTACAGTCCCACATAGTCAGTCCACTACTGACCCATTAACCCTAGGCTGCTGTCTCATTCTTACTCCGTGGAACTGCATTACCTAGGATGACTACTTTTATTTCCTAAGCAAAAGACACAAATTGGAAGATGAGGCAAAAATACAGACATTATTTGAAAATCCATACAGTTAAGAGGTATGAGTTCATGTTCAATACAACACTCTCCCTGTCAGGAAAGCCGCAATTTAATGAAAGTGTACTCTTAATGTATGATATATTTGTGAGCTAACTTGTTTGTGTTCAGTAGGTAGACTGATCATTGTTAGCCTCTTTGTGCATGCGTCTCTCTGTCATGCACACATATACACACATACACACACACACTCTTCTTCTACTTTCACACACAGAATTCTGCTTTCATGCATGCACTCACTCACTCCATACTTACCTATTAACACAGGTAATTGCTGTCCCTTTCAAAGGCAACAGCAGCAAATCCATACATGAGTCCCTCTTCAGCGAGAACACACACACTGATTGTTCGGCGCAATATAATGGCATAAACACACTGACCCTTTTTGGCTCAAAAACAAAACTAGAAGGGTGCTTTGGCACATGCGCACACCAACATTAGCGTTACAGGTCACGGGAGCGAAAAACACAAAACAAAAAAAGTGTTTTGGGGCATGTGTACATCGATGTTGCAGTTAGAGGTTGAGGGCCGCATGGAAGAGCTCTGAGGGCTGCATGCGGCCCGCGGGCCGCAGGTTGGACATGTCTAGACAGTTCCAGGCTTCTGCTTTGTACTCAGTGCCTTGAAACTGGCCCTGCAGGAGTCTTGCATCATGATGATGGACGAGGAGCCAAACCATTACGATTGACTCCTCAATGCCCCACCGTTGCACTCAAAAATTAGAGCCCTCTCCAACACCAGCCATACTGTCTGCAGATGGGAGCTACAACCAGTTATGGCAATTATTCCCACCTATGGAGCTTAAATATGCCTCATTTCCCGCACTTATTTGTGATTGGCCAGTTTTGAAAAATCTCAGCTAAAAGCAAACCTGCTTAGCAATGGGTAAACTTCCATTGATATATATGAGTGTGTTGGAAATGCATCCATATGTAAAGCTGTCATGGCTTAGTGGTTTAATACTGTGATTATGGTGCACAGTATCCCGGGTTCGAGGTCTTTCTTTGCTTTCTATTTTACTACTGGCCAGACCGGCTTGGAGGTGTGGCTATGTTTAGCCAACTCTTCTCAACATTGCCCAACGTTGCTCATTGTTGCTCTACATTGCTCTACATTGCCCGACGTTGCGCTAGTTACCACGGTGCGCAGCTCCGTGCAAACATGTTTTGTTTGCACTAGTTGGCACGATGCGCAGCTCCATGCAAAGCCATTGTGCTAGTTAAAGCAGTGCTAAGCTATGAGCAATTATACTTCACTGTGGTTAATACTAGTAAACTTTGCTTAGCAGTGCTTCGCATTGCTTAAGATACGTTACTTATGCTTTTATCAGTATGCATGATCATTCCACCTTCTTATATATATATATATATATATATATATATATATATATATATATATATATTATAAAATATCGTTCACTGCTACATAGGCCATTTCAATGCATTTTACTAAAATTTAAAAGGTAAATGTCAGGAATTATTTTTATGCACAGATTTCCTACAGAAAATGGGAAGGGGAGTGGTGGGACTCGAACCGGGAATGCCTCCGCTTTGTGTGAAGGCTCTACCACTACGCTATTCCTATTTGGCTTAATTTGCATATAAGTAGTTTATTATCCTCTTCGATATCTACACTGCTAACTGTAGCTAAGCAATGGGCAAACCCGCGCATACAAGTGCAAATACGGGCAGCTATATCGGGAATAATAAAAAAAAAAAAGGAAAGCTTTACATTTTAAACTTGTACAGGGATTTACAATGTGGAGGAGTTTAGTGTTGGGTATGTAGACATTTGAGCGGACTCGCTCATTTCAGTTGACATTTGCAGTTTAGGCACTTGCAGGGGCATGGATATTTGGACTGCTTGGCAGTCTG
>NC_056726.1:414418116-414437473 GCF_019279795.1 Protopterus annectens | reverse complement strand
CCCTAATCCACAGTAGTAGTGCAAGGGGATGACGGCTATGTATAGCAGGTATATTACTAGACTGTTGCTACTGTCATTGAGATTGTCTTCACAGACATGGTGTGATGGTGTGTGTGATGCTGACATCTGCTTATAACATGTGTGCCATTGGCTACTGACAGACATCCTAGAAAATCATTGTAAGGTACCGCTGCTAGCATGTAATGCCCCTGTGGAGTGGAGCAGAGATATTGGCCACTATATGTGGAACTTCGGACACACCCTGTACAGTCCAGAGGTATCTACATGACCCCTTAGTGCACCACATGTGTACCAGGCCTGACAATATGGATGTAGACAGCCATGTAGATGGGTATAACACATAATGACTGGTATACATTTGGCACCATAGGTGTTGATTCACACACTTCTGTCTGGCCTGACACATAATGATCGCTGGAACAGGGGTGCCATGGACACATACCACCCACTAGATATTGACATACATCTGTACAGCATCCCACTGCTCTGCCTGACACACATAACATTTAAGGGAGGCCCAGCAGCAGTACATCTGGCAAGTATCTGCACATAACATCCCACTGGTTAAGTACACTAAGCTGCTAGGCATGTAACAATGCACTGTACAGGCTACAGGCAGACTGGCTCAACACTGGCCTACATCTCGTATGGGGTAATGCACATGCATCTGCATATGTAGCAGGCTTGACAGCCATGTCAAATCACAGGGTAAGATACACCTGTGTGACAGTGCATAACCACAACCAATGTGAACACAGTCACATATGGTAAGCTAGCATAATATTACAGTATATGGACTATCTGTTCTACACCATCCTCATATGTGCCACTCATAGAATGACCCTACATATACTGGGCTGCTACACAGTTTGTCATGATGGCTATCTGTTTTATGGGACATGTGTGTGTATGGCCCTACAAACATGTGCAGCAAAACGGTACCATACAGTGGGGCAGCATGTAACATCTGAGAGAAGGGGAGCTAGAACAATGACATCTACCACAGTCTGTACACAGGCTTAGGTACATATTAACAATGCACACACTGCCGACATTCACCATCACTACACAGACCTCAGTACTGTACAATCATCCACACAATATCCAGCTTATGTCATGAAATACAACCACTTCTGTACATGACATGTGTAGCAATCTGATATATTATTGGCTTGTTTTCAGATATGATGACAGTATTTATGGTGTACAGAATATATGCACCACTTCATGCACACCATATGTACAAAGGTTGACAATCTGTTACAGTTACAGTTGACTGCTGGTACAGGGGTGCCATAGACACATACCACCCACTAGATATTGACATACATCTGTACAGCATCCCACTGCTCTGTCTGACATACATAACATTTAAGGGAGGCCCAGTAGCAGTACATCTGGTGAGTATCTACACATGACATCCCACTGGTTAAGTACACTAAGCTGCTAGGCATGTAACAATGCACTGTGCAGGCTACAGGCAGACTGGCTCAACACTGGCCTACATCTTATATAGGGTAATTGTCAAAGGAAAAAACTTCAAAGACCAATACATGTAAGGTTCAGGTTAAGATACTTTTAATTCTTGCAGCAAGAAGACAAAAACATGCAAAAATACAGAGTTTGTCTGATTAGTAACAGGAAGTAAGCCATTCTTATACTGTTTTACAAGGCATTGCCTTATAAGCTGACGTAATCAAGTACAAGCCTACAATATTGTTTTTACAGAAGATGTTGTTCATGATTTTCTGCTGACATGATATTACATTACTAGATTTGTGAGAAACTTTTTGAAAAATAACATGGCCTTGGAGACCACTAGCTAGTTATAATTATTTCTACAGTGCTGTGTTACATTTCAAGGTACTCTGCTAATTCAAGCACAAAGCAAACACAGGTTATAGTTCATATTCTTCAAGCAGTCTTTGTTCTACTTATCTATCATTTCTGCAGCTGTGTATGTTCTCATAGCACAAACAGAGCTAATTGTCTAAGTTTAATAACATTATAGAAACGGTATTGTTCTATTCATTATTTTCCTAACTAAGCAGAAAATCATCTGCTTCTCAGTAAATTTCCAAATGCATAAGCAAGATTTCAGCTGTGCTGACAAAATACAAGATCAGAAAGCATAGTCAGAAAGCATTCGGAGTTTATATGGATTTATGCACTATGAAATAGAATAAATGTGTTAACCCTATTAGGTTTTTAAAAGCACTAATACACACATTAATACATATTTTTCTAACATTTCCTCCCTATTAATACTTTTATTCTACTTTCAAAAAGCATAAACAGTTTGTTTCTTCTCCCAACCTCTTCCACTCAGGATTTGCAGTTAAGAGAGTCATTCAGTTTAAACTTATGAAAGTGTTTCAGTCTTCAACGGTTCTTCAAACTCAGTACTTTGATACAAGGTTTTGGAAACTGACATGTCAATAAAATCTTTGATCAGTCTTTTCATGCAGGGGATGCCAAAACAAACACACACTCCTAACAGGGGCATTCCCACACAAATGGCAATCAGGATGTTCATTAGGATAGTACTCCACCCCCAAACCATTTCTGGAAAAAGTCCGTCAGTGGGTTTGGGCCTGGTTTAGTCATGGCCGACACTTGCTGAATTACCTCAAGGTGATTATCTAGCTCATGTTGATTGTCAGGAATGTACAAACAGCATTTTTCTTGGATTAAAGTGCAAGTACCACCTTTCGCCGCTAGGGTGAAGTCGAGAGCCATGTGGTTTTGAAGCACTACAGTTCTCATAGCATTCAGTTCATCAGTTATTAATAATTCAAGAGCAGAAAAAGTTGCATTGCTCATTACTTCGAGGAGTTTAGACAGTTTTCTCAGCTCCCAAATCGATTTCACTGCTCCATATGCTGGGAATATGCCTGCCCATGATATAAAAGTGTCACTCAAGTCCATATGTGTCAGTTTATTGCTCATGGAATGATGGTTTTTCCAGTCCGCTTCGAATTATCCCACTGGATTCTCAGGTTTCTTAACAGGTTTCTTGGTGACATCTCTGGCATTTCGAATTTTACCTCGAGGCAAAACTGCGGTGTGTCATATAGCCGGAACCAGGTAACCCAAAAAACAACTGCCGGACCAATTCTCAGGTAACCATTTGTATGCCTTTTTGCCACACACAAAATAACAATCCTCTACCTTAGTAGTAACTTTGCTGCTGACATACGCTTGCCCTGCATGAAACATTTTCCTATCAATTACAGACAGTTGCTTAAAAAGAACAGAATTATGTTGTACTTCATTAATTGTTTTATGCATCAAGTCAAGAAATGAATCATAGTCTGTATTACAATAAGAACCTGCATTATTTGCTTTGGTGTAACATTTATAAGGAACAGTCACATTGCAATTGCTCCAACCCACCTGAACGGTATCATTTTTGTAAAAACACACATTTCCTTTCTGTGGAACAGACAAGTGCAATGCTATTTTATCTTGTGATTTAATAGTTGTGGTATCATAAATCAAGATTTCCCAGGTCTCATTGATCCCTAGGGGGACTGCAGTCATTAATATTCCCCCGCATGCTGTCGGTAAAGCTGTGCAGATCCAGCAATTCGAAACATTAAAAGTCTCAGCATACACATATTTGATTGCTTGGTACGTGTTAAAGTTTGGGTGCCAGTCTATGAGTAACGCATCACACTTATTCAGTTCAGCTTGTGTGGCTGGAAAAAGGAAGGGCCACAGCAAAAAGATTATTGTCATCAATATAGTTAACAGGATGATCATGCAATATTTCTGTGGTTGTTTTGCATTCCTGTTTGCTCTGGATTTTGGCATTTTTGTTCTTGTTGTGTAACAGTAACAAGATTTTTGTCCAGTTCAAAGTTTTTGACCAGTTCGCAGTGTGTCAAGTGGATCCAAGATGCTCGCTCCACAATCTTAACTGCAGTGGGTGTTGACAGTAGCACTTGGTACAGGCCCTCCCACTTCAGTGTCGTCCAGTTCTTCTTTTTGATGACTTTCACCCAGACCCAAGTGCCTGGGGCCACTGCTACTTCCGATGGTCTGGTTTGTTCTTCATCTGAAACAGAATTTAACTGCAGCAAATGTTTAGAATTCAGTAACTTCTGCATATACTCTGCAAGTGTACAGTCGGCTTCCTGGTCTGCGGGCATGAGAGGTTTCCACTGAGGTATATAATATGCCCGCCCAAGCAATTTCTCAAAAGGAGTCAATCCTTTTGCATTCGGAACAGTTCTCATGCTCAACAGTGCCAGGGGAAGACAGTACACCCAATTTCTCTGTGTATCTTCTATAAGCTTCCTTAACTTAGTCTTTAAAATTCCATTTTGTCTCTCTACTAATCCTGCAGATTGAGGGTGATACGCACAATGATTCTTTAAAGAAATTCCAAAAAATCTGCCCAACTGTTGTATGGTTTGGTTTACAAAATGTGTGCCATTGTCACTGTAGATCCTTTCCGGTAAGCCAAATCTGGGAATGATTTCTTTAACAAGGGTTTTTGCAACAGTAGCTGCATTTGGATTTTTAGTCGGAAAAGCTTCCACCCATTTGGAAAACATATCTACAATGACAAGACAGTACTTCTTATTTTCGCATTTGTTCAACTCTATGAAATCCATACAGATAGTATGAAATTGATATGGTGGTGTAGGGAAACTCCCTTGCTTAGGCTTTAACGCCCCTTGTGCATGATGTTTATTACAAACATGACATGACAAACAAAAATTTTTAGTATAGTTTATGAATCCATATGTTGTGAACACTCGGTTCACTAACTGTACCATCCCCCCTGTTGAGACATGGCACTGCCCATGGCTAAACAAAGCTGCATATCTAAACAAGTTAGATGGCAATATTGGTTTTCCCTCTTTGGAGATATACAGCCCTTTCTTGAGAATTGCTCCTCGTTTTATCCATCTTTGTTTCTCAACTTGCGTAGTAAGTGTCTGCATTGTTTTCAACATTTCTAAGTCTAAAATCTCAGAGGGTTGTAATTCCTCATTCAAAAGAAATACTTCTGCAGCTGAAGCTGCCTGCTTTGCAGCTGTATCAGCTCTCGCATTACCTTTTGAAATTCTATCCTGTTGCTTGGTATGAACTATGCATTTACAAATAGCTACTTTCTGAGGTAACTGAATAGATTCTAAAAGATCTAAAATAAACTGTGCATTATTAATCGGTTTGCCAGTAGATGTTATCATTCCTCGATTTTTCCACTGTTGTGCAAAAACATGTACAGTAGAAAAAGCATACTGGCTGTCAGTAAAAATGTTCACACATTTACCCTTTGCTAAAGTACATGCCCGTGTCAAGGCAATCAATTCTGCTGCCTGTGCAAATAAACTGTGTGGTAAATATTTCGCTTCTATAATGCCTGTGTCAGAAACTACTGCATATCCTACTAGGTTCTGTCCTGCAGGACCCGTTTTGCATGAGCCATCCACGTAGTATGTCACCTCGGTGTCATCCAAGGGAACATCCGTAAGATCTTTTCTGGGCAGTGTCTTTTGCTCTTTCTCCTGCAGGCAGCTGTGCGGCATGCCATCTGCAGGAGTTGGAAGCAAGGTAGAAGGATTCAAAGTTGTGCATCGTTCAATTGTCATATGAGGTTGGCTCAACAATATAGTCATACAGGAAAGATGTCTAGCAGGAGAAAGATATGCTATTTTTTCTTGCAGTAAAATAATCGCGACTGCATGAGTCACTCTCAATGTGAGAGGGTGGAACAACACTACTGAGGCCGAAGCCTGCACTGCCATTGCAGCTGCGACTACTGCTTGTACACAGTGGGGTAAAGACCGCGCCACTGGGTCCAGTTGTGATGAATAGTAAGCAATGGGGCGTTGCTTGTCCTCATGCTGCTGTGTTAACACTGATGTCATATAACCTTGCTTACAATCTACTGTTTGGAAAAAATGTTTATGATAGTTTGGTAATCCTAAAACTAATGAGGATGCTATCAACTGTTTCAATTTTCAGAAAGCAGATTCTGCTTCTGGTGTCCATTGTAATAAATCTTGTGCTGCCATAGACTTCTTGTATATTAAGTTAGTCAGAGGTGCAGATTCCAAGGCATAGTTTGGAATCCAGCTCTGACAAAAATTGGTCGTACCCAGGAAGGACATAATTTCCTTCTTGGTAGTGGTTTTTGGTGCTTGCAAAATTGTTATTTTTCTGTCCTCGTCTAATGTTCTACCCTCTTTGGATATTACATATCTCAGGTATTTAACTCACTTTCTCCAAAGCTGCAATTTATTTTTGTTTACTTTATGTCCTTGAGTGGCTAAAAATTGTAATAACGCTATGGTATCTTCTTTGCATTCTTGCTGGGTGGGGGCTGCCAGCAGGATATCATCAACATAAAGTAAAATCTGACTGCCTCTTGGTGGGGTAAATCCCATCAAGTTGCTTGCCATCTCTTGTGAGAAGATTGTTGGACTTTCACAATATCCCTGTGGTAGTCGCGTATATGTATACCTTTTCCCCTGAAATGTGAATGCAAACCAATGTTGGCTGTCAGGGTGTATTGGTATCGAAAAGAACGCATTGCTGATATCTACCACAGAAAAATATTTCTGTTGAGGTTTAAAATCTTTCAACAGGGTGTGTGGATCTGGCACCGTAGGTGCCCTTGGTATTACTGCATCATTTACAGCTTGTAAATCTTGGACCATACACCATTCTCCATTTGCTTTCCTAACAGGAAATAAGGGTGTGTTACATGGTGAATCAGGAGATTCCACCAGTACTCCTTCCTTAAGTAAAGCTGCTATTATAGGTTTGATTCCTACCTCTGTATCTTTTCTTAAGGGATATGGTCTCTTCTGTGGTCTAAATGCTGATTTTGGCATGATAGTAACTGGTCTTGCTGTACGAATAAGTCCTACATCTGATTTTCATGTTGACCAGAGAGTTTCTGGTATGCTTTGTAAGGCATCTTCTTCCTCTTTCAATAAGAGTGCTAATCAGCTGTCCTCGCTAGACTGCAAGTGTACAGCTGGATGTGTCTGTGTTATCCAATTTAACTTCTGCTTCTGTACTCCCTGTTCTGACAGTTCGAACTCTGTCTGTTTTTCCCATCTCGTGACTTTTTCTCCTAAGTCTGCCCATTTTACATTCTTGTCCTTAGTCAAGCTAACATGTGGTAATCGATTAGATTTATAAAGTGCAAAGAATTCCTGGGGCAATGAACAGATGACTACACTGTTCCCAGTACAGATTACGTAATACTAATCTGTTTGCATGGTTTCTAAACAATTCTTGCTCATATTCCTTGTCAGGTCCTGGTGTGCTACAATAATACAGAGTACAGTGCAACAAATTCTGTTTATCAATGTCAAGGGAGGGGAACTTGCTGATGGCTACGTTCATCAACTCCTCGGTCACCGCCCCTGGACCTGTCGTAATCAAGTCCTGGCTGTACCAATAAAACATTTTACCCTCTGATTGCACTGCAAAGGTGTCAATTTGTCGCTGTGCTTCCATACCTTGCATAGTCAGAACTACTGCTATACCAAATAGCTGCATAAGGTCTCTGCCCAAGAGGTTTACTGGGCATTTTGCAGAAACAACAATTTTGCTTTTCTGGGTCAATCCTGAAACAGGATCAGTTATCCCAATATTATGGGAGAGGGGATCCCGATACAGCTGTCCATTAGCTGCTTTCACTAATATGTAATCAGGTGACTCTGAGTTCTCTGGCAGTTTGGAGGGATGTATCAGGGTCCGTGAGGCCCCTGAGTCACACAACAATGTGACTTCCCTCCCTTCTACCAGGAGTGTGACTTCTGGTTTTGTGTCTGCTAAATAGAGCTCTAAGCTCAACAAAGCCAAATCCAATATTTCATTTTCTTCACTATCTGTGACTTCCTGCACTTCCTGTATTTCTTCTGTCACATTCTCTACTCCCTCTATCACATTCTCATTTGTCCTTTCTCCACTATCCCCTTCTAGTGATTGCTGACTACCATATAGTCAGTCCTCACCCTCCTTATCTTCCGTAGTTGCCTTCTTGTTTTTCTTGCAATCCCTTGCCAAGTGTCCTTTCTTACCACATTTAAAACACTCACCCCTTTTCTTTCACCCTTCAAAGTCCTCTGATCGTTGATCAGATTGTTTGTTTCCTTGGGCATTTCTCTTACCCTTTTTCCCGGACTGTACTACATAAACTTCTGCTCCATCTTCTACAGAAAATACTTGGGCTTTCTTTTTCTTTTTGCTATTAAAATGCCTTTCGGCATGCCTAGCATATTCAAGCAATGACTGTAATCTGCTTGTACGATAATCTGCCATGTGTTTTGTAATAAAACTGCTTATGGGTGCAATACTGCCTTTCAAAAATGCATTCTTTAACTGCTGCTCATATGGGGAATCATGTGTCTGGTCTTCAGGAATATGCATTCCACAGTGGTTATTAAAACACTCTAACACTCTGGCATAATATCTGTCAATAGTTTCACCTTCTTGTTGGATGCATTGATTAATGCAAGTCCAGTCTACCCTAGGCTTCCATTTCTCAGAGATTCGGTCTGTAAGACCTTCCACTCTGTTGTCTAACTCTGCGCTGCTATGTGGGAGTGGTTTATGTTCAGCGTCATGGGGATTCCAGTTGCTACTGATCATGTGCCAACCTGGTCCCACGATCTGTCTGACTACTTTTTCTACTTCGTCTCCATTTAGGTTATAACTTAACCTCACGCCTTGTAAGTCTTCTAAGAATTTTCTAAAATTAACTTTTGGATGGGGAATTCCCTCTGTGGCTTTCTGGATGTCTTCTAGTGTCCACGGTCTATATACTAGGAGTGTTGGGTCCTGACCTTCTTGTCCTGCCTGAGGATTAGGCACTTCTATAAGTGGGCATATTTCTTCTTCACTCATATATCGTGAATTTCTACCCATCTGATATAGCTCAATGTCCCCTTTTGAGTTTCCTGCCCGTGTTTGAGACCTGGTCTCGACGGGATTTCTAACAAACGGTGTTGCTTTTGTAGTGTCTCTACTTACAGTGATAGCAGGATATCGCAGAGGTGGACTAACTTGTTTACTTGCCTCATATTCTGGTAAGGGAGGTGGAGGGGCTGATGCTATTACTAAGTTATTGTCTTCTTTATCTAAAAACATTGCTTTTGAATTATTACTCTTTTGTTCCCTACGGTTTGCTTCCTCAATCCACCTGTGTGCCTGAGGAATTCCTAATTTATGTTGCTTTTTTACCCGACCGCTGGAATCAGTTTTAAGCTGTTTTACAAGTTTAACAAGTGAGGATTTTTCTAATTTACCATCAAATTCATACTTATTAACCCATTTTGAGTAGTATTTAATATTATCGGCACGCTGTGATTGCATATATTTCACGTCTTTGGTTAACGGTGGAGTTTGGGGTCTTTTTGTGCACTTATTTCCCATTTTGTTCTAACCTTAAAAATGTTACGTAACCCTTCTTATCTTTTATGTGGTACCACGGGTGTTTTTTACAGTCTCTCCAGAATGACTGCCTACCTATTCTGTTTCCCCGTTCTATGACAAGACAGCAATCTTTTTGTCCCTGACTTGTACTAAGCAAATCTCTTGACAAAACAATGCTAATCAAATCCCTGATCTAAAACAGAAAAAAGGTAAATTCACCTTACCTGAGCCTCCATGATTGATCACCTGGTTCGAGGTAAACCCGTCCTTCAGTCACAGATCAGAAAGTGGCTGGCCTCTTTTGTACAACAATTCAGTCAGAAGTCTTTTCAGATAAGAAGAACCAATGTGGTTTCTTCCCCTTACGGTTTCAAGCCACCTGGCCTGTCTCATCCAAGGCGAAGTGAAGGTTTCCGGTATGAAAGACCAATCTGTCAAAGGAAAAAACTTCAAAGACCAATGCACGTAAGGTTCAGGTTAAGGCACTTTTAATTCTTGCAGCAAGGAGACAAAAACATGCAAAAATACAGAGTTTGTCTGATTAGTAACAGGAAGTAAGCAATTCTTAAACTGTTTTACAAGACATTGCCTTATAAGTTGACATAATCAAGTACAAGCCTACAATATTGTTTTTATAGCAGATGTTGTTCATGATTTTCTGCTGACATGACATTACATTACTAGATTTGTGAGAAACTTTTTGAAAAATAACATGGCCTTAGAGACCACTAGCTAGTTACAATTATTTCTACAGTGCTGTGTTACATTTCAAGGTACTCTGCTAATTCAAGCACAAAGCAAACACAGATTATAGTTCATATTCTTCAAGCAGTCTTTGTTCTACTTATCTATCATTTCTGCAGCTGTGTATGTTCTCATAGCACAAACAGAGCTAATTGTCTAAGTTTAATAACATTATAGAAACAGTATTGTTCTATTCATTATTTTCCTAACTAAGCAGAAAATCATCTGCTTCTCAATAAATTTCCAAAGGCATAAGCATGATTTCAGCTGTGCTGACAAAATACAAGGTCAGAAAGCATTCACAGTTTATATGGATTTATGCAGTATGAAACAGAATAAATGTGTTAACCCTATTAGGTTTTTAAAAGCACTATACACACATTAATACATATTTTTCTAACAGTACTGCACATGTACCAGCATATATAGCAGGCTTGACAGCCATGTCACAGCACAGGGTAAGATACACCTGTGTGATAGTGCATAACCACAACCAATGTGAACACAGCCACAGCCACATATGGTAAGCTAGCATAATATTACAGTATATGGACTATCTGTTCTACGCCATCCTCATATGTGCCACTCACAGAATGACCCTACATATACTGGACTGCTACACAGTTTGTCATGATGGCTGTCTGTGGTATGGGACATGTGTGTGTATAGCCCTACAAACATGTATGGCAGAATGGTACTGTACAGTGGGACAGCATGTAAGATCTGAGAAAAGAGGAGCTAGAACAATGATATCTACCACAGTCTCTACACAGGCTGAGGTACATAGGTTCATAGGTTCATAGGTTCATAGCTAGGTACTAGGCTATTGGCTCTAGAGCTTATATAAGCCTAGCCAAATGTACCCTGGCTTTCGCCACCCAAGAAAATTATTTTGCTGTGCCACTGTCGAGCAGAGCCACAGACGTGATCCCTGGGGTGAATTTTCTATCTCCCATCCAATCATCAAGATTTTTCTTGAAGAGTGCTAATGAGAAACTTTGTTTGATATAGATAGGTAGTTTGTTCCAGAGTATGGAAAGTCTCTGGGACAGGAATCTATCCCTCCAACATGTTCTGTTTATTGTGGTGATGAGGTTTAGGCCCCTAGAGCATGTAGCTCGTAGGGATTGGGATTTCTTTAAGTGGAGCATGTCTAAAAGCTCTGGATTTGACATAGCTTTGTGTGTTAGGCAGAGATTGCCTCTGAGTAGGCGATATGCAACAGAGTAAAGTTGCAGTTTTTTGAGACGGTCTGCATAGGGCATCTCTTTGAGGCTGGTAATCCTCTTTGTGAGGTATTTCTGTGGCCTTTCCAGTTGTTGTAGATGTCTTGTGAGGTACATACCAAAAGGGGCATTGTACTCTATAATGGGTCTAATGAGTGACGAGTAGAGGGGAACAATGACCTCTTTTTTCCTGGATGAGAAACCTTTTGTGATGAGGTGTGCCACATAGAAGGATTTCCTGACTACTGTGGCGATGTGATTATCAAAGGAGAGACTACTGTCCACCTGTGTCCCAAGGTCTCTTATCACACTTTCGGTGTTAAGTAGACTACCACCTATGTGGTAGTTTATGGGTACTGAGTTTTTACCAAAAGGGATAACAATGCACTTTTTGGCATTGATCTTGAGGCCATGGCTTTGACACCAGGCATCTGTCTCAGCGAGGCCTTTTTGTAGGATGTCCACATCTTTTGGGGTTTTGATTATGGCTCCTAGTTTGCAGTCATCTGCGAACTTCGTCAGCCAAAGACTTTCTGTGTTGGCCTGTACTTCAGAGAAGTAGATACCCAACATGAGAGGACCCAGGACTAAACTCTGTGGTACTCCACTTGTCACTGGTCTGAAATTGGATTTGGAGTCTACTACTTTCACAGTGTGGGTTCTGTCAGTGAGCCAGTTGGCAACCCATCTTGTGACATAGGGAGTTATACCTAGTTTAGTGAGTTTATCTATAATTTCAGAGTGGGGGATGGTGTCGAAAGCCTTGGCAAGTCTAGATAGACTGAGTGAACCACCTTACCCTCATCTACGGCTTAGGTGACTGCTTCAAAGAAGTCTATCAGGTTTAGGAGACATGATCTGCCTTTTACAAACCCAAACTGGGTGGGGTCCTAAGTTTGGTGATTATCAATGTCTTTGTTTATAAGTTCCATGATGATACGCTCCATAGCCTTGCAGACCAGGCTCGTTAGGCTAATGGGGCGGTAGTTTCCAGGGTCTGTGGTGGCTCCCCCTTTGTGGAGTGGGATAACTGTTGCTGTGCGCCATTCATTGGGCACATAGCCTACGGTGAGGCTATGATTGAACATGGTACTTAGGTGGGGTGCCAGTTCATTCTGTAGTTCATGTAGAACACAGCCTGGGATGTCGTCGGGTCCCATGGATGCTGTGTTCTTGGCTTTGGATAGTGTGTTTTTTACTTGTGCAGCCGTGATTACAGGAACTTTGCATTCTTCTGGTATAGAGATGGGTCCTTTAGGGGATGACAGAGGCGTAAAGTTAGCACTGAACCTATCTGCCAGGATGTTGGCAATATCAGTTGGTTCTGTATATTTAGTGCCATTGTGCTGTAACTCAGAGCAGATCTGAGTGTTGCCATTGAGATTCTTGACATAGCTATAGAATGCTTTGTGGTTGTCTTTAGAGTCAATGGTGATTTTGTTTTCATAACTAGCTTTGGAGGATTTTATGAGGGATCTTAGCTTCTTGCTGAGGCCAACCAGGGAGTTTCTCCAGTCATAGGATTTTACTCATTTTTGCAACAGTTTCTTTCTTCTGTTGTAGAGTTTGTTTATGGCAGGGGACCACCAGATTGATTTCCCTTTTTTGGAGGATAGCATCTTGGTTCTGTTAGGGATTGCACAATCCATGCACTCATGTAAGTGCTTATAAAGTGCATTTGTGTAGGATTCAGCAGTCATACCTCTATTGTCTGCCAGCATGGGTGTCGTGAAGTTTGCCACTTCTGTCTTAAGAAGCGTGAAGTTGGCTTTGGAGAAATTTTTTACTGAGGTTTCCCTAATGAGGGGGGGGGGGTGTGGATGTCTAGGGTGATTAGCTTGTGGACGGATCTGACCAACAAGGAATTGACCTCTGGTGTGCAGCACCGGTTGCCCATGTTGGTAATAACCAGGTCTAGGATATTGCTGCCCCTGGTGGGGGTGTGGATAAGTTGATCCATGGCATTGGAATTTATGAATTCCAGAAAACATTGAGCACAAGAGTTGGTACATGAGTAATTTTCCCAGTTAATGGTAGTGTAGTTGAAATCGCCCATTATTAGGATGTTAGGCTGTACTCTAATATTTTCCAGTGTATTAAGAAATGAAGAGTGGGAATCCTGGGGCATGGTGTGGGATTTGTAGCAAGCTACAATTTGGATTGCGGTCTTGCCTAGAGTTAGTTGCACTTTGATAATTTCGGATGCATTATGCTGAGCAACTAGCCTGGAGGTGTGGATATCCTTAATGAATATGGACACGCCTCCGCCTTTAGTGTTTCAGTCCAGGTTAGGTGGCCAAAAGGTGTGGTATGAATTATAGCCTGGTAATGCAGGGGTACTCTCTGGAGCCTTGAACCAGGTCTCTGTCACTGCACAGATGTCGATGTTCTCCATTTTAAGGAGTGCCTCGAGAGAGTGCATTTTGAGGTTTAGACTTATAGCATTGAGTAGCAATACCCTCAGATTCTTCTTGCCTGTACCTGTTAGGGAGGTAAATTTGTCATTTGAACCTTGCCTAAAAAAGGCACTATAGGGGTGGCCTTAGCCTTAGCCAGTATCCGGAATCCCAGGGGCGACAGGTGCAGGCCATCTCTGGCAAAGCATCGTGGCTTGTTGATCATGTCATCCCAGGCAGACAGATACTGGATCCCCTTAGAATGACACCAGAAGCTTAGCCAATTGTTGAAGTCAATCATTTTGTCTTTGTACTGTGGTATCATTCTGGGTGATGGCAGGACACTACTCAGGGCTAGAGTCATACCTGCCTGGGCTACAAGATCGGACAGCTCCTCCATGTCCCTTTTCATGTAGTCCAAGGAGGTACATCTCAGGTCATTCACACCAACATGGACAATGACAGAGTCATATTTGTACTTGTTGTGGAGTGACCTGAATGCATGCATTATGTGGCGGATCCTGGCACCTGACAGGCAGCTGACAGTAACTTTCTCCTTGTTTAGCCTGGTGAGTGGAACATCAGTGTGCCTGACTATAGAGTCACCTATGACTAGAGTGCTGGGTACATTGTTATGCCTTATGGGCTGTGGTTGAGTGGCACACTGAGTTTGTGGGCTATGTGTCATTTGGGTTGTGTTGGGGGGTGGAGGTTGCTTGTGTTTCTGCTTTGGAGGTCCCTGTTGCTTGGGCAGGTTTTTACTGAGAGCCTCCGCGAATGTAGGTGTGTGTGTTTTGGTGGTGTAGGTTTTGAGGGACTATGTGCTGAGTGTGGTGTGGTGCAAGTGTTTACCTTCTCCTCTTGACTGTCTAGTCCAGTCTTGGGTGAAGAAAGCTTTGCTTCCAGTTTGGCTATATAAGTGCATCTCTCACAGGTTGTAGTGTTGGGTGTTAGGAGGAGAGGATTGTCTGTGTACATGAGGCAATTACTGCATTGCCCCAAGATGCCCAGATTCATCAGGTAGACAGGAGAAAACACTGGGAGCTGACCCTTAGACATGCCTGAATAGGTGCTTATTTGTTAAGTACTAGAAATTGTTTTCCTCTAGACAGTGAGGAAAGTTGAGTGCTGTAGTAATTTATAGCTTATTTAGTGCTTACAATAAGTTCTGAACAAGTGCTGAAACAAAAAAAACTGGCTAGTTAATTAAGCTAGAAGGCTTCCCTCCAACACAGAAAGTCTTGGGGACCTAGAAGCCTACAAATAGTCCTGGACACAGCAAATCTATATCCAGGCTAGACTACCCACAGGAAAGGCAGGAAACAAGCTAAGACATTTTTTTTTTTTTTTTTTTTTTAGTGGAAAAAGAGAAAGGAGTAGCAGAAACTAAGCTGATTGGCCTTCTCAAATGTAAACAAATAAAAAAAATAAAAAAATTAATTTTAATATAACTAAGTATTTTTGTATATACATATAATAATTTTTTTAAATGATGAATTAAATTATTATTGTTTTATTAATGTTATATACAACATAGATCAAATCGTTTATCTATTTTTATTGTATTTTATTAATATGGTTTCGGAATGTGTTCTATTTATACTGAGAGAAAGACCAGTGTTTTCGTTTTTAAGCATTTTTTACTTTAAACATTAATTTAAATATGTAATTGTTTCAATGAAATCATTGGTCCATACTTGGTCTGATAGATGTATTTAAGTGGATGATAATGCTGTATTGCTGTTTTGCCTTTGATGAAGATTTTCGAAAACGTATCGTACACACAAGCGTTTGGGTTTTTGCACAATAAACTGCCTCGTATTCCATCTTCTCTTGGTACTTGGTCTGTACCCTTATTTGGTTCTCCTGAGCGAACTTTGTTTTGTTCCTGGTTATTATTGTTCGCTTTCATCACTCTTTTTGTTTTTTGTTCTATTTGGGATGGCGGAGTTCTCAGGGGCTGAGACCGAGATTGACCTTCGAGGCGGGGAGAAGGGTGAGCTCCAGAAGGTGATTGGCCAGTTATCGCAACTGGTTGAATTGCTCACCCCAGTATGTCAATCAATCGTAGCTATGGCTTCCAGTCGGAGCATTTGTTCAGGTGTTAAACGCTGTGGAATTCATTCGAATATGGAAGGAAATACCAACCATACCAAACCGAAACAGGGTTCCTCTGCTTCTGTTAACCCTGTTACCCCGGATTATGACGATTTTCCACGTTTATTACGGTCCAACAGTACCGTCAATGAAGCCAATGATGTTACTGGCAATTCGCGCTGTTTGGACGATAGAACTGGGGATCTTCCCCCAGTACAAGGTGACTTTACTGATAATTATTTGGCTAATTATGATGGTTTCATTGGACAGAACTATTCTTTGCATACTAACCACCCAGGGGTTGTTAACCAGGAAAGAGATACCCGAACCTACAGGGAAAGTTTGGATGCCTTGTATTTTTATATGGACAAATTCAAAAGACTTGGCTGTGATAACACTTTTCTCAAAGAATGTATTAGTAAAAATGTAGTTCCCAAGGGTTTGAGGGTTTGTAAATTTCCCAATCAGGTTGAAAATGGCTCCGCATTTCATTCTGAGCTTTTAAAAATTTTTGATAAGTGTGGTTTAGATACTGTTAGGGCTCTTATTGCAGAAAATGAAAGAATCAGACATTTATTGTTGGAAAAAATGGAATCTATTAACTACGCTATTATGGAAGATCTTCTGCTTAATGCTGAGTCTGAGAAAGTACGTTATTTCAATATATTTAAACAGATTGATTTAGACTGTAAAAATAATATGAGGAGAAAGCAAGGAAAACTGTAAAGGGACATTAAGGAATATCACAATGGTACTGCTTACCCCAAACCAAGGCCCTTCAATTCATACCCCTCAGAAGGTTATACAGGAACAAATTACAAGTCCACAACCAATAGAAACCTGGTGGGTGATGAAAATAATGAAGTTTTTACAGAATCCTATCATCCAGGCCCTTTGGATTTTCCACCCCTCCCCCGGAGATCCAACAGAATTCGGAACCAGAAACCTGTTTATTATAATCAACATCATTATTACAGGGGGAATCCCAGATATTAGTCAATACATATTCCGATTTAGGAATCAAACACTATGGTAATATTTTTGAACACAGTAATTATAAGATTTTTAATTACAGTGCTGAAGTAATTAACCTGGATCATTTCAAATTGTTTTCTAGAGGTTTTAAATATATACCCATCAGAAAAGGTAATATTCCCCAGGCTATAATTGATATGAAGTTGTTTTTACGCAAAAGGAACTTGGCCTTGGTGGTGGCAGATTCACAATCTGTACATGGACAGTCCATTTTGAAGAGAAAATGTATTTTTAACCCACCTCTTCACCCACAGTTTAAAAATTTAGAAATTAGCATGGAAAGGGAGATCAGGAAAACTATTAATACACACAAGATAATTTCAAACCTTTCAAAGGAAGAGAAATTGGTGTTGAACCAACTTACCAACAACACGTCTTTAAGAATTATGCAACCAGATAAAGGAGGGGGTACAGTTTTAATGGACTATATTTTATATGAATCTAAAATGAAAGATATGCTATTAGATGATTTAAAGTATTCCAAGGCTTCTATTAATGAGGTAAATATAGCTCACTCTAAAATTGCTTTGCTTTTAAATGATTTGTTATTGGAAGAAACTATTGATTTGGATACTTTTATTTTTTTGTACAATAGATATCCCAGGACACCTTCAGTTTTTGGTATTCCGAAGGTCCACAAGGAGCCTTCCGACCCACCTCTAAGACTTATAGTTTCCTCAGAGGGGTCTATGACTGCTCCCCTAGCCAAGTATTTAGATGTAAAATTGAAACTCCTTTCAAACCAGGGGATCACCATCCTGAAGGATTCATGGGATTTTTAAAGACATATAAAACCTGAACTTTTCCATCCCAATCTACTGTTTGTTACCTTGGATATAGTTGACCTTTTTGGTTCTATTCCTCACGAAACAGGTCTATTATGGCTGGAGGAAAGCATGAGAGAGAGTGGTAATTTTAGTTCTAATGATTTTAACAGCTGTTTATTGCTTATGGAGACAGTACTTAAAAACAATTTTATGTTTTTTGAGGGTGAATTTTTTAAACAGGAAAGAGGGGTAGCTATGGGGGCAAAATGTGCCCCTACTTATGCAAATATTGTTCTGTCTTGGTGGGAGAAACTATTTGTTACCAACAGTGAGTTTTCCCATTGTTGGTGTTTATATAAACATTTTCTGGATGATATTGTTATTTTTTGGTAGGATTCTTATGAAAGATTTCTAGAATTCCTCACATACCTCAAAGGAACCACTGATTTTTTGGATTTTACATATTCCTTTAACAATAGTGAACTAGTTTATTTGGATATTTCCTTGACCAAACTTGACCACTATTTTTCTTCCAAAGTTTATAGGAAAAAAACTTTTTCTAATTCCTATCTCCATTACAATAGTGGTCACCCATTTTTTTCAGAAAAAGAACTTGGTCAAAGGACAGTTAGTTAGAATTAGTCGGATGACCTCTGAGGAAGAGGATTTTGTAAAGAAAGTTGAGATTGTGTCTCAGATGTTCAGAGACAGGGACTACCCTGATAATCTTATTCAAGACATTATAGAAGAGGTGGTCCTGGTCAGGAAAGAGAGATTTGCACCTATTTTAGGGCAGGATGAAACATTAAATCCTCCTAATAATGATTTAGTTTCTAACTCTATTTACAAAGGGGCCTACATAATGGATTATACGGGTGACTCACGTAACATCAGGGAAGTAATTATGAGAGAATGGGAATGTTTTCTTCAGATTACTGAACTAAAACAAATACAAGGTCCACCTTTGAAGTTTATATACAGGAGGGACACCAATTTTAAGAGACTATTTGAATTTGGTAGTGGCTCCAGACTAGATTATTCATCTAGGAAAAAGGGGACTTACAAGTGTGGTTCATGTTCCCAATGTCCACATGTTGAAAATTGTTCCAGTATTTTTATACCCAGTAGAAATAAACATATTAGGAGACACACATTTTCTAACTGTAACACCAACGGTGTGGTGTATTTAGCTGTGTGTTCCCCCTGTGGGTCCTTCTATGTTGGAAAAACTGAGAGGAAACTAAAAACTAGGATGTATGAACATTATTATGAAATAAAAAAGGAGAATATGAACAATGCACTATTTAGACATACCCTCACATGTCCATCAGCTTCCTTTCATTTTTTTGTTATTGAAGTGGTACCCAAAGAAATCAGGGGAGGTATGTGGGAGACCAGACTAGAATATAGAGAGCTATATTGGCAGATCATATTAGAAGCCAGTATGATTCCTGGTCTCAATGACACAATTTCCATAATGCCAGTACTAAAGTTGAGGAGTGCAAAATTATAATCTGCCACTAGAGGTCAACACTAGTTTATATAAAAAATAAATAAAAAAATAAAAAAATTAATTTTAACATAACTAAGTATATTTGTATATACATATAATAATTTTTTTTAAATGATGAATTAAATTATTATTGTTTTATTAATGCTTAAA